>NC_056721.1:5649681-5682258 GCF_018831695.1 Puntigrus tetrazona | reverse complement strand
TTAGACAGGCTGCTAACTGTGAGTAACTTTGTAATTAAGTGCTAATTCAACTGTCGTTAATTTGCAACTCCATGTTCCAGGAGTAGAATAGGTTTACATATGCGTGAAAGTTTCTGGATCGTCAGTATGTTGTGGGAAAGTGCATCAAAAATAAAGCATTAAAGATATTGCTTATAAGCAGCCTACTAATAATTTCCAAGTTACTTCATACTGTTAGTAGAGACTGTCTTAAGCGGTTAAAGAAATAAAGTTACCTTTGCTTTAATTTATATTATTGAAAATTTGCAATCAAAGCTTATTGAAAAAGTTGTTCTAACGCGCTTGAAATAGAATCATTTACTAAATCTGGACCCTAAAACAAACGTGGGCAGAAATAAAATGCATTCGCTTACAAACTATATGCAATTTTTTGCTTCCAAGTCTTTAATTCATTTAACTGTGACACGTTTGACAGGATTTTTACCGAATGAAAGTGTTTCGTATCAAACGCAGTGTTAAAAATCACCAGGTGCGCTTACTGGAGTCACGCTTTTACCAAATAAGAAAAAGCCAAACGAGTGTAGCCGGTTGCTATGTGGACGCAAGCGTAGTAAACGTATAAGAACACTTATCGTATGCCAAGCTTAAAAGTGTTCACAACACAGTGTTGTGTCTATATTAATCCATAATCATAATCTGTAAATGATGATTTATGTGAAAAGTTGAATAAAAGTTGCTGCTGTTTCTTTACTGTCACTAATGCTCACTTCCAGCCATAAAACTGCAGTGAATTGAACTAGTTTTTTAGATTTTGAAGCACATGTTTCTAATAAGCCTAAGTTTATTAAGTCTAGTCTATACTTGTTGCCTTTGTATGTGGCATACCACTGTCATGAAATAGTTAGCAGTATGTTAATAACTGGAACTTACCGCTCAGGACATATCGCAGCACTCGCTCATTATCGCTATCCACATGCCTGGGATGACGACAGTCATTTTTCAGCCCTCTTTAAACCCCAGCACATTTGTTTCCCTGGACAGAAAGACCATAGTGTATACAGTGGTGCAAAATTTAGGAGGGGGTCTCAAAAAATATGTTAATGTGTTCTTCTGATGGACATTTTAATTTTGTGTAATGTGATCATAGTGGAATACTATCAAAAAACAGCAAACATATCATTCTATTCATTCACTTTTTAATAAAGATAATATACATGCTAAAAAGTGAGCTCCGCCGGGTGTCCACGGTACAGTTCAACACTAAGTGAGTACTCACGTAAATGATAGCCGCTAGCTCTTGCCGGGCTGCCAGAGCATGTCTCTGAGCCGCACGTCAGGTTGAGGCCGCTAGTCAAACACTGTGAACTTGGTACCCATGAGATTGGACCTGAAGAGATGCCAAACCGTGAAAATCAAGAAGCCGCTGTGCAGTAGCCTCATGCCTGCTAGTTTTGGTACGCTTTTATATCATGCAGGTTACCTCAACTTTCCAACACCGAATTTTCTCCGCCTCGCGACAGGTCAGTGGCATCTATCGGATATCAAGCCAATTAGACGTTTGCGACTCTTTTTCTTTTCGACCAGCCAGTAGGAAAACCTGCAGGATGGGGTGGAAGAGACCTCAAAATCACGCTCGGCATTTCAACTGCCTCTGCATTTTACTAGAAAACCTCGTAGAATTGTCTGAACACAAAGTGAGAGCAAGTCACCTTCTTGTCATTGTCTAGATGAAGGTAGTAGGTGGGTAGAAGCCCCTGTCCATGCCACGCTTGTCTCGCCACTTTACACTTGATGGTGGTTCCTGAGGTGCAGGCTGAAGAACAAACTCCTCAAGGTCATCGAACTCGATCTCTGGGTGATGGAGGCCTCTCTCCTCCTGTCACGAGACAGATAATACCTTTCAGAATATACATGCTTGGTTCTCAGGATGGCATTGCCTTTGTATACAGTGAGCCTTGCCTTTTTACTTTTTTCCTGCCTTTTGCCTTTCTTCTTCTGGGCACTTGAGTATCCTCATCATCACTTTTCATCAGATTTAGCAGCGTCTACATGTCAAAACAAAAGTTATTGTTGTTATTATAAGGAGTTTTCCTTGAACGTTTAAAATAAAAGTGATTGATGTACTATGCTCTAGAGCTGAAAAAAATGTGTGCAGACATTTTCTGAGTTAATTTCCCAGGTGGGTCAGACATATGACTCAGATGTGTATGTAGCATGTAACCACACTTAATGTAAAGTGGGACCTCAAAATATGAAGTAAATGTTGTGCTGTTCCTTCATTCACACTCAATCATTCACTTACTCTTTTTCTTTGTTGTTCTTCTCTTTGTCCTTATTAGTCTTGTCTTTTTCTGTTGTCTTTGTTTCCTCCAGCCTGAAACATGGAGGTGAGTTGGCGGTGGATTTCTTTGCTCTTGCTGGTTTAGTCTCTGGCTCAGCTCCTCATCGCTGTCAGACTTGATGACTGGAGCTGATCCAGCCAACAAATTTAACAATCACACCATTAGTAATAAGTATTCTTCAAAACACTGTGAACAAGGATGCATAGAATTGCATTACGAATTATTTAATGAAACATTCCAAAGAATGTTCAGGTAACAAAAAGCCAACACCTGTAGATTTGTGTGTGTGTGTGCTTGTCTATGCTAAAGGAATAACTCTTTTCATTTTTGACAGAGAGGACTGGCCTCAAGTGCTTGTCATGTTTATCTAAAAGTGTAAAAATGCAAACAGGTTTTGTATAAGGTGTATGGCTAGGGTTAGAGGTTAGAAAATATTGTTTGGTCAGTATTCAAAAAATAATGGTCCCCACGATTCAATTAAGCATGTGTATGTATTGCATTATTTTCATTTTAGTAATTTAAATTATAAAGTAATTTACATTTTTTTCTAAATTCAAGACATATGTTTTTCTTTCACCTTTACAGAAAGGAGAAGTCATAATTAGACCACAAATTTGACAGGATTGTGAGATTCACAATGATGTTCTAGCAATACTATGATTAATGTATAGTGTTTTAAGAAAAGTTAAATTACCTTTCTTTTTTACATAAAATCTGGTTTGTCTCCATTTATCTAAAACATAGTTGGCTCCTTTTAGCCTTGGCTGTCTTTCCTCTGCTTTCTGATTCACCTTTATCTCTGCAGAGATAATACGTTAGATTAAAAGTTAGATCAAATAACTCTGCCTTTACAATGAAATCCTACACTGTAAAACATGACCATGTTTTCAATAGAAAAAACCTGAAAATGCTACAGTGAAAAAACCTGTTAAATGTTTAACGGTAAACAGATGTTTTTTCTTTAAAATCACTATGTTTCTTTGTAGTTTTTCTTATTATGTTTATTAGGTTTGTCTGTTACATCTAATGTTATAGTTAAATTAATGTTTATTGCATATTTCAGTTTAATCTCACCATGATGGTGTTTAGTGTTTATGTGAATGACTTCTATATATATTTATATTTAAAAAGCTGCATGTGATGGGCTTTGGTTCAAGTCATGTGACTTTCTCTATCTCTGCCTGCATTTGGTGGTTATCATTAGTATATCAAAAGTACAAAACAGATTTCAGCACTTTAATAAGTTGGTATATTAACATTATGTCAGTTAATGAAATTACGTGTATTTAACTGTAAATGTAACTTAAAAACGTTGTTAACCGCATTTTTTTACGGTAGAATTCCGGCAACCACAGCTGTCAGGTTTTCACTGTAATTTTACAGATTTTACACAGTGTAAGGTTGATGTATGAGTCACTGAAGCTAGAGTTCATTCACAGGGTATTTAGCCGAGAGTCTTTATGCGGATAGTCAAGTCAGGACCGGTTCCCAGAACTCCTTAGGCTTATTCAGGTAAAGAGTGTCCTTCAATATGAAAGTTATGCTGCTGATGGCTCAATACATAAAGGACAACCAGAGAGATTTAAATTAAATGTCAAAACAGCTTAGTCTCAGAGAGCCATTAGCCACTTCTCTTATGTCTTTTCTCCACCCACTATATTGTTAAACTTTTTGAAACATGCCTTTCTTCACATCCTCTGTGAAGGTTTTCATTCATCTAGGGTCTTTGCTGAACGTCTAATAATGTAGTTAGCAGCTGGACTTTGTTTTTCAATTGTTGAAGTAATTTCTCCACTTATCCGGAGTGGCTTGATCAGACACCCCCTGAGTGAGCTCACCATCTGTCTTTAACAACAGGAAAAATGAGGGCTAAGCCTTTACAAGATGAAACGAACGGATCCCTAAAAGCGTAACTAAAACAAGAGTCAAATTCACTTGAAAGTTGCCCCACTGGCTCATAGATAAAGGAGTGGTGATCTTTAAGACAGATCTCGCGTATTGTTCTGACTAATCTTCCTTAGCTCACTTAGATCTAGAGCTAATCCTCTTCCTGAGCAGCAAACCCCATGCATGTGTACATAACTTTGACATTAAGAGTTACACACACTGAAGCCATTGTCTAACGGTTTCCCTCTGACTCGATACCTCAAGTGATTGGCTCAGAGGGGGAAAAACAAACAAAAACCAAAAGCCGCTTTCAGGACCAAAAATACTCTCGATAAACACTCCCAGCAAAGTTGAGAGCGACTCACCAATAACATAAATGCTACTAGGACTGTTGAAACGGCACGGAGCAGGGCCTGTAAGTGACCCTTGGCCTCGCTCCGTTAGCATGCATTCAAGTGTGAATACGCCCAGCTGACCTTGGCCTTTGGTTTCTTTTCTTTGGTGGTTTTTTTAGTTTTCTTCTGTGAGGTCTCCTCTTCACTATCCTCGCTATCCTCATCATCTGATTCTGATTGAAAGACATCAGGGTTGAAGGACGGAATCAGACAACGACTACACAATGAAATAGATCCCAAAATTAGTCAATAATACAGAGTTTTTGGACTATGCTAGCTTATTTTTGGCGGGGAGAGAGTTGCATGTTTTAATTAAAAATGTAACTCTCCCACATAAAATAGGGCTGGCATAGTCCAAAACTTTGTATTATTGACTAATTTTAGGACCTCTTAAATGACGCCCATCTTTCAATTGAAGGAATAGTTCAACATGAAAATCAGTAAAGGGGCAAAACAGTTCGATTAGCAAAATGGGGATCTTATCTTTTATCTGATTGTAAAGCGTCCTTGTCATGCAAATATATTGAAAGAAACATATTGGCAATATGTGATTACTATATGTATAGTAGATGTAGGTTGAAGAAATCAACGATTTCTTTTGAAGGGCCTCATAATGATGATGATTCCCTGTATGTATATCAGACAGCTGAAAGGTTTGTGACTGTTCTTGTGGAGCCATCAGCCAGTCAGTGTTGTCCAGACTCAGTCACCTACAAAATGTACTGAAATAAAATGCATAAACCTAATACAATAAATCGAAGAAGGCCAGCGGACAGATTTCTACAGGTTTTTAGGCATAATTTACAACCACATTCATAGTTCATTCTTTCACTCAAATCAATTGACGGGACAATTCCCTATTTCTCGCCTTTTAAAATGAAAATATTTAAACCGCTTGCAGTAAACTCTGAGGAAGAATGTGACTGACCCCTACATTGCTAGTAATTTCAATAACGACTCCAAGTTTTATACATTTTTCAATTTTATCCAACGCTTTTAAGGATCGACGCTTATACAGTATCTTCTGGTATTAAAACATCCAGTTTAAAACGGAAAACATGTCACTTTGTTCCTATAGCACCACTGGTTTTCAAAAATGGACGCATTGATCTTCCTGTTCAGTAAAATATTCATTTGTCCCAGTTGATTATTAAAAATCACATGTACCTTTCTTCTTCTTAGAGTGCTCTTGGCCTTCTTTTTTTTGGTGTTCTTCTCTGATGCTTCTTTGTCATTCTCGGTTTTCTTCTTCTTTACCGCTTTTGTTTCTACTAAGAAATAAGCAGAATTGACATTTGTTTTAACAACCATAGACTTCATTCAACCAGCTGATCAACACGCCCCAGCAGAGTTAACCTCAAGTGTAGTTTATCAACACTAGCACCCATTTTCAAGACCTCCACAAACGTCTTTTTTAGACACGTGTTAGCTTTTTGCAAGCTAATACAATGTTTCTTTTTGACCACAGACTTCATTGTCTACATAACCATTGTCTATTTCCATTCTCATCCAAATACACCAAATCCTATAAGATGAAGTCCTAACAGTTAAAAGCGTGTTTGAGATGCAGTGGCATCAGACTGACTTCTTTGAGGGCGTATGTCCTCATCTCCGGACAGCTCTTCACTCTTGCATGAAAGCTTTGCTCTTGGTTTGGCTTCAGTTCCTTGGCCTTTCCCAGAATCCGCCTCAGGCTTCTTCTTTTTGTCTTCTGCACTGTAAACGTACATGACAATGAATGGCCTTTTCTTCGTGGATTTTTGTGATGGTCGCTAAAATTGGAAGCGGAGGTTTTGTACGTACCCATTGCCGCAGAGATCACATCAAAAGCGGCAAAATAATGAACAGAATTACATTAGAAATTAATACACGAGTCACTTTAGAACAGGTAACACTTGTTAACTGTTATCTACGACTTTTCCCCTCAACAAATTCTCTTAATTTAGTTAGTAAGGTAGTTGTTATTGGGAAGGAGTTAGAATAAGGTTATGTACAATAAGGCTTTAATATGTGCTTAATTAGCACTAATAAATGGCTAATATTCTAGCAAAATAAAAACTAATAGTTAACTGTAAAATAAAGTGTTACCCATGGAGTCTCTTATTTAAGCTACTGCTTACACGTTTTACACACCTTTCTTAAGGCAAATAATCAGTCAGAAGTGTCTGTACATTCAAAACAATGCTCGAACAAAAGAGTTCAATCTGTTTGACTGGACGGTTTAAGACGTGACTCTTACGCATACTGAACGCCAAGGGAAGCCAGACTAGGTTAAGGATATGGAGAAAGTCATGTTTTACACTGAATGTAGGCCTGGACGTCACAGCCTGCTTCTGTGCACTGCACGGAGTGGGGAGCATATAATCTGATTAGTTCCCATCTTAAATGAGTATTTATAGACCTCACTTAACAAAGAGCAAAGACAGTGGGATCCTTGATCACATGGGGATTTTACGAAAACCCTTCTACAGGGGCCGCTAGCCAAGGGAGATTCTGTATGACGGAAGAAATATCGTCCGGCTAGTTTTTTAATTAGAGTTAATGTTTAAGCACTTTTCATAATTTCAGTCGTGTCTACTCGAGGGTCAGCGAGTTTCAGTGCCATGCTCCAGTGGCCTCGATCAACCCCTCTCTGACATATTCTTTTGCCTTTTCTCCTCCCTTTTTACGGTTAAAATAACAAATTAGGATACGCAGGAAAAAGGGAAACAGATGCAAAAAAATATTTCCTGTTTTTGGAAAACAAACATTTTGAAACATTTAACGTTGGAAAGCCTGCTCTCAATTACTTTCAATGACAAAAAAAAAAAAATATTTGAGAAAAAACTATGTTTATATCTTGTTTTAATCATTAAACATTAATATCAAATTCTTAAAAATGTTTATTTATTAATTTTAATTTAAAACCTGGCATTTAACCAATAAAGAGGTACCAGGAACCGTCTAGAACAACAACAAGAGCCAACTAATCCATTACTTAAGCAGCTAACATTTCTAAAGCCTTTCTGTATCCCGCCGACAGGAAAATGCAATCTTTCATTTTGATGATCAAAGAGTCGTTTCAGCTCAATCAACATGTTACACAATACCTAGGCATATGAATTATACCCTATCTTAAAGCCTAAATGCTCCTTAGCTTTTTTTTAATCCAGTGTCTAATGTTGCCTTCTTCATAAACAAGAAATATATTTCAAAATAGCTTGAATCCAGTGATGCATACACCAACCCTAACACTAAAGCTGGCATAAAATATTGGATGAAAGGCTTTCGCTTTATTAAAAAGATGTTTGATCATATAGTTTATGGGTAGATTAATCCAATTTTAGATTCCTCGTGGGATAGTGATGAGAGATGGACTGTTCTCGCCATCTTAAAATATAGCTACAGATTGGTAGATAAACCGGGTTGGCTCTATGTAAATCACAACATACTGCATGTTATGTCCTGCAAAGGAACAAACACACAAACCCAAGTAATCAATCAAACAGACTTGCATTAACTTCATCTGACAAACCTAGGCTTGTCTAGTACCTTCTAGTTCACGTGGTGTATGCTCTTCCACAGAATGATAAACACTTACTGCCTAAAACATCCAGCATAATATAGGCATTTTAACTCTTTTCAGCTCTAAGACACGATAGCTAAGATGTACCTTCTCTGAAGACATGGTTATCGAGATGACATCGGTTCGATAGTAAAAGTCCAGGCAAGAGAGCGGATGGAAGCGCTCATGTGTGTTTTATATGAGAGTGCGCTGAGGGCGCCAGTGTGGCTGATTACTTAAGGCTAGTTGAGCCCAGAGAGCTTGATAATAGGATTCGTCTCAAAGTCCATCTGCCTCAGGAGCAAACTAAAACAACTCAAGAGGAACGCACTTTTTACCCACAAAATAAAATAAGTTTCCAAGTATTATGCTAGGATAAAAGGTAAGCTGTCACAGGCATAGTGGCTATTATTTATCTCTAAAGTGTGCGTAAGCTGAAGTACCTCAAAGTTACATATTAGTTTACTAAAGTGTACATATTAGTTACTCAATGGTAGGTATGTCATGGACGCAGCTTTGTGAATTTTCTTCTCTAAGAGTGTTAGGTACAAATCTTAAGAGGCACCAGATTGACCCCACAAATGGTAACTCAATATGCTTTAAAAGCACACATTTTAAGTAAGCTTACACAGGTGTCAACCCAGTTAGTTTTTAGTACTTTTTTCAGCGCGTTATGCAGATTATTAATGACATTTTTACATTTGGGAAGAGTTTTGCACGTAATATTTTAGCAACAGCTGTTACTCAGAATGCATCATCTTAATAAGTTTGTCATCCAAAGAGCATCTTTCACCTTCAGCGGAAGAGTGTATTTATTTAATAACTTCTATTATTTAACTAACTTATTTATCCAAGAATGTTATTCTTTGGGTGTTTAAACTGAGACATGCAAAACGTACACTGCAACACCTGATGCATGACTCCACCTGCGCCTGACCTTTTGAGTCATTGTTAGGAGGGCTAAGAGATAAATCAGCATTGTTAGCAAAGCAGATACGTTTATTACGATATTTGTGGTAAGGCCTGCTCACCAGTCTTCTGTCCAGACCTCCTGTAAGATCTCTTTCTGCAGAGGCATGGGGTGAAGACACCAAAACCTCCCGGTTCTTCTCCAATGAGATCTCCAAAGCTCACCCAGTCAGCCGAATCAGAAAAAATAATAATCTCAGCGTTCATCAAAGCACGCATCAAAAAGTATTACGGTGATTGTTAACGTGGCCTTATGAGACACGGCACGCGTCTTTTGCGTGCAGGCTGGAGTTTACTGGTTGTCTTGAAAGACCAATAAGATGAGAGCGCTGTTTCCCAGCGTGCTTTTAGCATTAGTGTGCCATCTGTCAATGGGGGACAAACCATTACAAAACCAGTCACTGGAGGTCTAACCCATCCACTTGCAAAGAGATTTAATAGGATTGTGATCAGAATTAGAGGGAGCCACATGTCTCTTTGGGGGAGCTCACACATAGTGGTACATTAAAATCATGCTCTGTTAATTAAATACAGTAGAGAATAAGTTACCATAAGAGCAAGTGATTCATGTCTCATTATAGCATGACTGGTGATTCATTTTATTTTTGATACTTGTATTATAATGATTTAGATGCTAAGGGTAGAGAAATGAATAAAACAATGTGGCATTTCAAGAATACAAAAACAACAACATTAAAAAATAGCTTTGTAATAGTAAAAATAATACGTCCTAAACATTTGAAATAATGGGACTTATAGAATATAAACAAATATTTTCTTTCTACTTTGGAATTTCACGTTACTTTACTATCCATTTCTGGGTGGAAACATCACTTTTTTTGTTTGTAGAATCACAAATAATCATGTTTAAACGATACCCAAATAGTATAGCAAATGTACCTTTTAATGGGGTTCGTATGTGTAGCTTTTCATTTTATTTTATTTTAGTGTTTCTTTATGTAGTTACCAATACTTGCCACAAGAGGGTATCACAGTATTTATTGTAGTTGGGATAAACTCAGTTCATTCAAGCCATAGTTCTAATGTATTTAAAATATAGTGCAAACTGAAGCGCTTTTCTGTCATAATGCATATGTTATAAAACTGTGTATGTTAATTAACACAGTAAGCGTTTACCCTTAAATACTCTTTATACTGACCACACAATAAATGATCGCAACTTTTAATAACATGCAATGTTCAGATGCGTGTGAGCGTCCACGTGCATTAACAGCTCCATCCAAAGCGCGCGCTAATTGAACCTCTCCATTTCCGTCTCCATACTCGCAAGCGTGTGGGCTGGCTGCCAAGTGTTGGAAAACACGATCGCATCTTTTAACCTGTAGCTTTAATTATGAGCCTGAAGTAGGTGTCAGGAGTTCAGTGGCCTGGCACACATCTCCTCCTGACCCGCTGGATCCAGCTCTGTCCTCTGTACCCCTCTCCCTGCCTGATTGGTGGCAGTTCAGACTAATGGATCTCCTGGCCGGCTCTCTCTCTCTGACAGCCTTCCCAACAACTGGCATGGTGCCCAAGAGAAGCCAGTGAATTGACCCACTGTGGCTAAGCTCCTCGGCCTTAAAGGGACAGTGTCACGCTGCAACCTGCTGCCGACCGACTTCCTGTGTGCTTTTTGTGTTTTCGCAGGGGAAAGTACGGAATGAATTTAGGTCAATCCGGACGATTTTCTCAAGGGCAAAACTCTGCCTGAATTCATCCCTAAAGTTCAGGCTTAGATTTCAACTCCGACAGAATCAAATACACGATGCGCCATTTTAAATAATGCATGCTCCGCTGAACTGGCCAGAGGAAAACTCATTCAAAATGCTGTCCACTTTGAAATATGGACACTTAAATGCACGCTAATCGTAGTTAAACGAAAAATTACTATGATTCATATTCATATTAAATGCAATTAGTTGGATTAGTTGCTTTTGACCTTTAGACATTAGACATGCTAATTTTAGACATTATTATAAGTGAACTTTTAAAAATTGCTCTTAAGCGTGTAAAGAAATGCATGATACTGAGGTCTTTATTTCATTATGTGCAAGTAAATGTTCTTTTTTTTAGGTTTTAAGTAGTTCAGTATTATTATAAATATAGTGCGTCTACGCAATGTTTTTGTGTGACGTGGTTTTGCTCTTATTGGAGTTTTGTGTCGTTAGCGAAGCGAGGGAGCTAACATTGGAACGGAGCCCGGACTGATGTCTCTCTCGGTGTAAAGTGTTGGCACGAACGTCTTGTTCAGGATAATGCACACCCTAACAGATTTTCAGGGTACAGGACGCTCTACATCGAAGGAAATCAAACAAAAGTAAATGAGAAACTACGGATAATATGATAGCGTCCTTAGGGGACTGAAGTACGGGGCAGAAGTGTGCCTTATTTTGCAAACACACACACAAAATACACAAAGGAGGGTGTTAAACAAAGAGGAGAGCAGGCGATGTAATGAAAAGGAACAAAAGGCGACGGGGAGGTGTTCTCTTTTCTAATAAAAGGCTGTCAGATGATTTGTCATGAGTTACAGTACAACAGGCTCGGCGCGCTTGAAAGATGGCATATTCTGACGCCCTCACAGAGAGCAGATGGAGGGCAGTGTGAACAAGTGCACATTTCTCCCTCGGGCCTTCTCAAATGCTCCTGTCCTCTCACTGTATCCACACACACACTCACTCTGTGGTGCTATGGTTTCTAACTTCTGAACTGAGTCGCTTTCTCTTAAAGCGCCCCTATTATGCATTTTTAAATAATTGCAAAAATTGTAACACAGCTCCAGGTGACTGAAAACGTCCTGCAAAGTTATAATTCTGAAAGTGCACTGTGTGTGAAGTTATCGTCTCTCAAAGAAAGATCCGCTTGTTTGTTGGTCTTTTCTTCTTGGTCTGAACAAAAAATGTAAATTCGTTCTTCGCCACTAGATGTCGCTTTTGGAGCAGTAAAAATACCTGTTTCACTTCTGTAATCGCATGTACACAAACAGCACCGAGTTCACAAACACTGCTTTATCAGACGATTACACACATGATGAGATTAAATGAGACCAATCGACCAATCACCAAGATTAAAGGAGGAGTATAGAAAAATGAATAATTTAGTGAATCGAATACAAATAAACGATTCATGCGCTATGCTTTAAATTGCACAACTTGCATGTTGTGTATTTGAATATATTTTTGATGGCTTGTATGTAATGATAATGTTATGAATTAAGAACGTTTAACCTTACATTTATGCATATAAACCTTAAGTAATCAGAAAATTTTAATGAAGTACTTTAATGTTCTTTAGTATGTTAGTCACATCAAAATAAGTGGTTTTCTTTAAAACAAATATGAAAACAACGTAAATTCATGACTTAAGCCTTGATTAATAATTAATTTAATGATATTATATTATCTACATGTTTTTAAAAATACATGGAATATATATAAAGCATACTTTTCACAAAAGAGTTTTCAGACATTTCTGCTTCTTATAGACAAAACCTGTTTGATAGTTTACAGGACAGATTTATGACTTACAATTGTGAGATAACAGATATATTGGGCCTCATTCATGAAACACTTTCTCTGCAAATCATTCATAAGACCAAGCTGACCGAATCTGAATGGGTACAAAATGCAGTTCTTCCCGAAATATGAAATATTAAATTAAATAACTTTTTTAACGTACAAAACAGAATTTGGAGCTATTTCTGAAGACATTTCCCATTCATACGTGAACCCAGTTTGTAAAACCATTCTCATGTTCACTGCGTATTTAATTCAAGTTGACCTTTTTTCTGTTTTATAAATGAGATCCATAGATCCGTAGTGCGTTTATGATAATCTTTTGTAAATTAATCATTTATTCGTCAAACAATGCCATGGTCTATGAGTGGAAAGCCTTTCTTGGTTCGGAAATGCTGCAAGGGTTACTTATAAACTAAAGATATTTATAGTTGGGTCGCACTGTACTAAATAAACACACCTGTATCGCTAACTCAAACGTCTATGTAAAAAATAAGTCATTTTTGTACATTTTCCCTAGTTAAACGAGATAACTCTAGGCCCTCATGCTTCTCTTATCAGTTCGTCGGCATATTATGTCAGTCAGAAGACCAGACTATTTTCATGGTACTACTTAAGAGTATAGGGGCATTCTGGGAAGCTATTTTTATTAGTTCATTTAAGGCCTAACATAAACACGGAGATATCAAGAAACTTTAGAAATGCTTTCTCGGTGAGCACTGGAAATCGACAATATAGACAGCACTACACGATATCTTGATATTTTTCTGCCTATGACAGCATGCATTATATAACTTGATATTTGTGCTCTGGAAATGTTTTTTTTTTCCACAAGCTGCAATAAAGAATGCAAGAAACAGTCTACTCTAGAGATTAAAATAATTGTGTTTTCCTCGCTGTTATGGACTAAAACGACAGCATTAGGTTTATCAGCCCACGCTCACCAGTGGATCTTCTGCAGTGAATGGGTGCCGTCAGAATAAGAGTCCGCACAGATGATAAAACATCCCAGTAATCCACAAGAAATGGCTCCAATTGAAACCACTTTCAGCTAAAATAATACGTATCTATATATTCCATATCTTACTTCCTTTGGTGAAAAAGTCCATCTCTGGTTGTCCTCTCATATTAAAATCCACCCACAAACAGAGCTGCTCTGGACCAAGTTTCATATTTAAACCAAGCATTTATCCCCACATATTTCTCTCCTGACTCAGACAAGATGAAGGAAATCAGTTTGAAGTTGATGATGGATTTATTTCTTACAAACACACAGTTTTTTCAAGTCAAAAAGCATTAGTTGACAGACTGGATTAGTGCGGCTGTTTGGACTCTCGTTGTGACGGCACCCATTCACTGAAAAGGATCCATTGATGAGCGTAATGCTACATATCTCCAAATCTGTTCTGATGAAGAAACAAACTCATCTACGTCTTAGAGGGAAGAGAGTGAGTACAAATGTAACATTAATACTTTATGGATTTTTTTTTATACAGCGCATGCAAATATTATGGCTTTATAGCATTTTGGAAAATGTCTGCTTGTTAGTGTCCCAAGCTGCACTGAAGCCACAAACAAACTACAGGGACTCATTTCAGTAAACACAGACGGCCTATACCGGCCTCAGCTCTGTGGAGCATATAAAGAAGCCATATTAAAACATTAAATGTCACTATATTTTACTTTTATAGATCGTCACCTTCAGCCTTCCTACATTTTTAGGGTGTGTTTGGCAGGTTTCAAAGCAACATCATGACACACGTTCAGTGTTGCAATAACACGAAGCCCTCAGGATCGGGGTGGCGTGTTGTGATGTAGCTATTTCTCCGAGCTCTGTCTCTCCCTCTGAGAATCTGGGTTAGAGAGACATGTGTCCTGACTTGACCGGGGTTTTACAGGCGGGGCCATTGTTGATTAGTAACTGGCAATAACCAGGACAATCGGCTGCTCTGTTGTTTGTACAGAGACACTATTGAGCCCGTCTCAAACACATACTCAGCTATGTATTTATCCTGCTCTTGAACGACGGGGCATTTTATTATACTTCACTTTGACCCAACAGCCAACTGAAAATCAGTGTCCTTAGCTGAACCTGCCAGGCTCGTGCAGTGTCACCTTCTGTACTAGAGTGCTAAGAAGACTGAACATGCCCGTGCATGCTAGCCGTAACGTTTTCATGTCGGTTCTATTACTTTGACTTTATGTGCGTTTAAATGCAGACAATAGTAGCTTGGCTTTTATCACGCAAATGGGATTGTGCTAACTAAAACGCCTCTTAATGCTAGTGTTTGGTGGCTGGCGTCACGAGATGCCTCAAACTAGGCCCCCTTGGTTACTGTTGCTATGTCAAGGTACGGCGCTCACTCCACACGTAGTGAAAATTCATCGCCGAGCAAAGAGGAAACTGACAACGCAATGACAGACAAGACAGAGCAAGGTTTCTTTTGCTACGAAACAAAGTTTCAGCTTTCAAATGTTGTCATTTTGTAAGAAATGTAACCGTTAATAACTATTAATCTTGTGGCTCTTTGATGAGTCGTGACAGATCGTGGTAGTGACTCAGTTCGAGGGGCATGTGTGAATGATCATCTCACCCTCTGCACTAGTTTTAGCAGGAAATAATCATGAATCAACATTAGCAGGTTGTTTCAACCACAAAAAGATAACTGGTTTATCTGTCAGATTCAGAGTTCAGTCAAACCCCCTGCAAAGGATCAATTGTAAGGAAGTCACCACACAATCTTCTCTCGAATATTATTACAGTTAAAACGAATATGAATGTAATATGTTATGAATCGTGAGCGAATCTGTATATATATTTCTGTACTTTTTTTAATTTCTGTGACTTCATGCTGCACCAATTTGTAGTCCATTTACCTGTATTTTTATGTAATTTATGTTGTATTCTTTTACCTTACTTTTTGTTCAAGATTTCCAGGATAGAGACATTTGGTTTTTGTAAAAATACAAACAAGTTTGATTAGACTGGCATCAACAACAATAAATGCCAAAGCATTTTTAACTCTCATTTAACTTTGTAGTAATTTAGTAGCAAAGTTACATTTTATTGTAACCATTTAGCATAGTTTTTTTTCCCAACCAGAACAACCCTAATAAAATAAGCCACCTTTTTTTATCATGCTAAAACTGTAGTAGGCCTACCCATGTTTTTTTTGATGTACTGATTATTATTTGAATAGCCACAGCTGTACTGCAAATAGCACAACCATGGTTAATTTGTGGTTATGGTTTCTGGATTTTGGTTTTATCTGTAGTACAACAATGGTTAATTTTCATAACAGAACACCTGACTTGCCACCATTTACATTTCAAATCACATGTAGTAGATTAACTGCTGCTCGGGTATGTTTTTCCACCAATGATAATACACTTCCACCACACTCACTGAAAAGAGTGAGGACCACTTCACTCTCTTAAGCACTCCAACAGAGCTTTCAGCGTGGCACTTAGGACTGCTTCACAGCTTCATATTTCAGAAATATGTCAGGTGGACAGAGCAGGAGGAGGCTGGTCCTTTGATGAAGTGGGCAATGAAAGAATTTGTGGTGGACGTCTCTCAAGGCAAAGTTATGTTCCATTTAGAGGATCGTGTTTGAATATTTACGAATGGAGCTGAAATAGAAAGACATCTAAAGAGGCAAATGCATTAAAAATACACAGGAAGCATCACTTCCTTTAAAGTTTCCTGATTTGTCTATGTACATACACTGGAAGCAAATGATGTCCTGTTGCTCTGCTGTATATGATGAATGGTTGAGCTCTCAGCTTGGAATCAAGCAGCCAGTAATGTAAATGTATACTAATGTACATGAATGTTTGGCCTTTGCATGCAAATCATCGGTTCAGAGCGATGCCCAAAAAAGAGTCTTGCAGGCTGAATAAAAATGTGGATATGCATTAGTTTGTGGAGTAGTTGTCAGTATTTACTAACTATTGTCTCATTTTGCTTCAATAAACTCCTATATTTGCTTCTAGTAAGGTTGTTAGTAAGTTAGTAAGGTTGTAGTTAAGGTATGGGGTCGGATTAAAGGGATTTCTAAGCACTTAAAAAATAACCATTAATATGCTGGTAATAAGCAAGCTGATGAACAACAAGTCGATCATTAGAATTGGTCCCTGAACTAAAGTGTTAGAAAATGCTAATTCATTCTCTGACAGTAGGTGGCATATTCAAAAAAGCAGAAATACTTTAATAAACAAAGCGCAATGCAACTTTTAGTTTCTGACACCTGATTGTCATAGAGAAGTCAAGAAGTTGTGCATGCAGGTGTGTATTTGAAGCAATGTTTGTCGCCCCAAATATTCTCTCCCAAACATTAGTTTTATTGTGCTTAAGTGTGTAAGTGCTGACAGTGCTATAAACGCCAGTTAGTAGAAATCATAACATAGTTTATGATTCAAAACCTTATCTTTTGCCATCAAACATTTATAAATATCGCAAAAGTGCAAGTCATCATCTCCAAACGCACTGGCCTCACGGAAAGTAAAATAAACAATCTAGAAAAAAGGGAACTACGTATGAGCGACAAGAACTTGTTTAAAACAAGCTCTGCAGGTAGAGCCGAACACAAAATGTGACAGTCAGCTGCTCAGACCTTCCATCAGTCATTCTGAGCGGCGCTCTGTGTTTTTTTTATGCAATGCTAACACCTGCGGAGTGCACCCAAAAGCCAATGTCAACAGTTCAGGTTGGAAAGTGAGATGACTCCGGAGCCACAGACCCAAAACAAACACGCAGAAAAACAATCAGCGCACAGGCATCACAGCCCATCCCGTCCAAGCGTTTCCGGGCACATGCATTACACAGAACGCAAGAGCACAGACTCTTCTTTGAAAGCGCCAGGCGCAGGTGGACCGAGGGTCTTTTGAAAGGTACGCTTTACTGTACGGGAGTAACCGAGCTGGACAGGATGGCATGTGCAGGAAACGGTAAGTGCCCAGGGAGGTGTACACCTCACACACATGAAAAGGTGTTCTGATCTGTCCCACAACAGGCACACAGCGTCTGACCTAGATTCCCCCCTATCCTGTAAAAAGCTGCTCTGCCAAGTAAGGCAGAGTGGGAAGGGCTGAGCCGTGGCGCGTAGCTTTTCCCATCTCTCTCTCTCTCTCTCTCTCTCTCTCTCTCTATTTCTCGCTCTCCCAAACATGGGCGGAGTGTAGCGTGGCCTTTTTCAAACTCGCCCGGCTGGCAAGCAGACTGGCTTTTGGAAGCAAGCAATGCTGTTTTGAACTGCTGCCAAATGAGACAGCCTCTGCCGGCGCAGCTGAAACTTTTACAGCCTCCTCACTTCGACAGGAAGAGACATGGGGAGCAAATTTGTAGGAGAGGGGAAAAAGAGCAAAATAAATCTTTGTAGCGTCTGCAAACCAAGGCACTGCATCAAGGATTTCCTTCTGTGCTTTCACGCTCCCCAACTTTGGCAAGGCGCCATTCGAAAAAAGATGTTTAAAAGAGATGTTTTTTCTCTCTCGCTCTCTCTCTGGGAGGACTGAACAGGGAACGGATGTGCTAGGAAGTGAAGAGTTCAGCGAGTTCAGTAAATGAGAAATATGTAAATGCATCAATAACAAAGGAGCGGTGACGTCACGCGCTGTGCTGCCCAGGACACTGCCTGAGAGCAGACGGGACAAACGTGGACTCATTTGACAAGATGCCATCTGCGTACTATAAAGCGTATTCCTGTTTTTACATCAGAGCTTTCTGGCACAGGAAGAAGACCCGCAACAAATGAAACGTTGCAGTCACTTCCTCTTTCATGATAAGGACTTGAGGACCTCACCAACTTCTAGCGTTATGACTCCGCTGGAATTTGCAGTAACTTCTCTCAGAGCCTATTTGCATAGCGTTTCGCTACTTAAATAAATGACTGCATGCAAAGTGCAACTTGATGACGCTGTCAAACACAAGGTGAGTCATAAAACCAACTGAATCAGTCAGGCAAAATGAGATTACCCGAGTGAGGTGTGTTTAGAGACTCTTTGAGGAAGTAGCACGGTCCACTCATGTCATGTTTCAAGAAATCCAAAACGCAGGCGGTGACAGAACAGCCTCTGGATGTGTGTAATGATTAGCGAGGACTATAACTCGAAGGCTCAAACTACCTGGGACAGATGCCAAATGCTGACAAAGGCAATCATTGCATTCCCAGGGGAGAGAAAAATCAACTCTTCATCCTCTCAAGCTTCTTTCAGGAGGGTTATTTATATTCCTTAAAAAAACACCGAAAGCATTGACTAATTGCTGAAGGGGTCGGTCACATGCTTTGGCTAAAGGGCAAGTAAGTATTAACCTGCTCTGGTGTTTCTCGCCTCTTCTACTGGACTGATCAAGTGTTTCCCTTGAATAATCAATTCTGAGCCCTTGTTTTCCAGACTGTGTACTTGGTGATACTGGCAAGTCGGGGTACAAGTTGACCCTCTTGCATTCCCGTAAAATCTAGTGTGTCACGTTTTGCTTGGTTATAGTTTGGCAACTGTACCTTTATAGGCACTTTGTGATTTTCGGCACGGCAAACCTTCTCGTCTTGATCTCTGATTTGTTTTACGTTACTCAAACTCCCTTTCTTTCTCCACCTCCTCTCCCTCTCTCAGTTTCTGTCTTTCACTTCCGCATCCTGTGCCAAAGTGGGCAGGAGAAAGAGCTCGTGGTGAGGCGGGTGAAACGGAGGCCGCTGTATGTGCTCTTTCTTCAGCCACAACCCCGTGGAAGAGCATGTTTGGTGGTAGCACGTTTCTAGGTCTCTCTTTCCGAGATAGGCGTAGTGTATGCAAGAGTCTACTCTTCTCGCCGCCATGACCCTGCCTTGTGTTCTTTGACGTTGAAGCTTCTAGTCTGCAGGTATTCTGCTTTTTTTCTCGCTTTCATACTTAATCGAATGCCCCGTAGATTATTCTGCCACTTTTTTAAGAGATTCTCGTAAAGCATCAATGTCGATTCTTTCACTCAGCAGCTCTGGCTCTCTTGTTCACTGTTGTCTTCCTCTTGTAAACGTGTCTGCTTTACCCCTGAGTCCATGCTTCGGATTCCGCCATTTCTACCACATAAACGACTTTCGGACGAAATGATTGTTGATGTACATTTGAGAAATGTTTTTTAGGCTCGGATCTATTAACAATAGATATCTTTTTGTTGATATTTTCGAAAGTTATTTTCACGATGAGCATACGCGTTCCTTCAGATAGCTTGCACGTCCCTTTAGTTTTGTGACTTTGGGTTTGTGTTTGTTAAGGATTTTAATGATTTTCAACTTACAAATAGTGTTTGGCTGCTACCTAAATGTTTTTGGAGGAAATTAACACAGTGTTGTGTTTGGATATGATGCTAGTGTTTCGAGGATGGCCTATAAATTACACTGTAGTCAAAAATATGTTTTACATCCCTTAAATTGTCTTTTATTTTTGAACAATAGATTACGGTTAGTTTTGAGTGATTTATTTCTTTAAAAAGAAAGTACCAGTGAGGAACCTGTGGCAGAAATAGTGCATTTAAGAAGGTTTAGATTTCATGTATTGAGTATACAGTATAAGAGCGTTGTAAAATACTCTTTATATTCAGTAGGTATTCTTTCGAAATGCTTGACTTGTTTTTATTTGAATGCTTTTTTTTCTGTTGTATTTGCAATGGCGAAATACACAAATGCAAAAACGAAAACAAAATAGAACTAGTTTGGGAGAGAAAATAATGAAATTGGGACCTAACTGAATAAAATTCTTCACTAAATGGCATTTGTTACACAGATCGGCAGATGTAACTGAATGAAATACTGATGAAATATTACAGACAGGATGCAACAAACAGGTGTTTTATTCTAATTTAAGGTTTGTATAAAATGAAACAATTAAAGACTAAATTTTAGCTATTGATCATAATGTTAGTGTGGTGACAATCCATCAGTGCAACGATTATGTTTATATTTAGTTCCTTTTTGTCAAATTCACAGTTAATTCCTTTAAAATGGGATGAGCAATCGATGAGATCTGATTCTTTTGAAAAGGTGACATCTTTTTTATTACGAGGCTGTTATAACTAGGACGAAATTACGCCGCCATTTAATGGCATTAAAACTGCATTGATGAATTTGATTTAAATCTTTGTTTAAAAAAAAATTACAAAGAAAAGCTCTCAAGATGGCGTCGACGTGCCACGTGTTTGTGTACTACTGTACTAAGTGTATTTTACTTTAAAGGATTTTTGAGGACTTTTTAATGGAGTCTCCTTCAAATAACAGCAACGTTTTTAAACATATCATTATTTAACATCAGATCGGCTCTCCACGTGCAATCAGTTATGGAAAAGCTGTGAAAAAAATGGTGCTGTTAGGTTTAAACAACCCATGATGTGCTGATATCTGATGATTTAGCTTTAGAGCAAGGATTTTTCTTGAGTAATGTTCTTTTTATTGCTCGTCAGCAGAAGGAAAGAGGGCAGGTAATTTGCTGCTTTTTAAGCTAAAACCAAGAGAAGCACAAAAGTTTGCATATACATGTTTATTTTGCTCAAAGACAGAGAGAGATGGCAACAGGAAAAAAGTGGAGCGAGGGAGGGAGGAAAAGGAGAGCATTTCCTCCACCCCCTGTTCTCCTCAGATGAACTTATCATGTAGCGTCATATTTTCTCTCGCTCCCTCTTTTTTTCCCCCCTCTTTCCCATACAGCTCCACTCCCTCCTACATTTACTGTAGCTGACAATCAGATGCACTCTGGGCTCCGACCCCACATTAGCAAACAGGAAGTTTCAAAACAAACACCGTTTAACCCTAAAAATACTTCGATTTCGCTGCATGCACAACCAAATCTACAACCTCTTACTGGAACAGCCCGAGAACAGCAGCGGTTTCGTAATCTCTAAGTATTTTGAAAGTTTTATTTGGACGAAGCGTTTCGAACGAAAGCAGAAAATTTACTGCAGGTGAGAAAACACGCTGAAAATGCGCAGACACGCAGCATATGCTCGGGCCTATTAGTTACATGGCCCCAGACGGGGGCAGAGATCTAAGTCTAATCTGCAAGGTCTTTGTATAAACAAGGCAAGGCAGAATCCTTATCGTCGAGTTTCGATGAGTAACAGCAGGCTCTCCGGAGACCGCGTGACAGAGTCAACCAAGGTCAAGCCAAGCCCAACTTCCTGTTTTTTGGGGACCGCTATTTTTGCTTTAAGGGCGTTTCTCTCTGGTGTAGGTTGATGACAGGAGATCATAAGCAAAGTGATTAATGACATTTCCAAAGAGTTATGGATTAACTCTTAAAGCAGACGCGGACGCAATAGCTGTCACACGTACAGTGACTGGAACAGGAAGAAAAGTGTTGCTGAATGTAGTTCAGGGAAACCGTACGATGATTCATACGAATGAAAAATATGTTTCATGTTAAGAAATAAAGCTAATGCTACGATGCTAGAACTCAATGGTATGCTGGTCTACAAACAAAGGATTACAGATGAGATAGCAACATTACTATTAATAGTAGACACGAAACATGCATTGTTTGTTCGTACCCTATCTCATGTTTTCCTTGATTTACGGTTATACGGATGCCAAAGGGAGTTTCAACGGGGAAGCTCCCCTCCTACGTTAAATTATCGTTTCACAAAGGCATCGTCTCAAGTTCCGTATTTTTTATTTTTTAAATGTGGCCTCCTATACTCTTCCTCTGCCAACATCCCCCACCCTTCAAGGCTCTACCCACCACCCTCTTCTCCGTTCATTGAAATTCAGCCTGGCATACAGGCACTGCCCCTTTCTTGGCACCAGACTCAGGGACTCGGCGACAGAAAGGAGGGGAGAGAATTAAAATGAAAACAAGAATATGTATCAATTTCTCAATCGCTGAGCTCGTGCCAAACAGTCAGCCGGTTTCGTGGATCTGATGCTTGGTTATCGATAGCCATTTTCGGTGTACGATTTCAGCGAATATCGTAAGCACATATGGTCTTGGCAACCATAACGCAGTGGGAGGCGTTCAGCAGGCTAATTGATTTGCCTGTTTACCTCCCTGCGATTGGACGGTCACAAGGGCTAACGGCTGTGTCCTTTGATCGCTAGGTAAGATAGAAGGCCTTTTGTTGATCTGATTTGTTTACCTCTTTCTGATTTGCAAAACCCTCAGACAGGGAAGTAAGATGATCCTTTCTGGCTATAAAATGCTTGGTATATGATTACGCCAAGAAGCGGCAAGGCATAGATGATGCGTAAACAAATGCAGGCAATTAAAAATGGCAGCCATTTCGCTGTTTCTTGGTAGAGGAATATATTTTAACATTTAACGTTCGTTTAATGGCGGGTTTTGTCATGTATCACAGTGTGGGATATTAAGCAAAGATCCATTTAACCTTTGTGATGTTTTTCATGTGTTAGAGGCACTGGCTCGTTTCCAAATCCTAGTGAGCTGCCTACGTAGGAAGCACTTTTAAGTCATCACATGTGCTCTCCTGATATGAAGGCTGTTCCAAAAAGGTAAGATACTCCACTTTAGCTAGATTCTGAGAATTGTAATGCATTGCATGAGTCCTTCAGTGAGAAGCTAAACCCAGAATGCATTGCAGGTTTAATGATTTTTCAAAGATTGATGCCATTAAATAAAACATCTAAAAATTAATCTAAAATATTTTACTCAGTATTGTAGTGTGCATTTTAAAGTGTAGTAGAGCGGTAGCTTAGCCACATGCTAACACCAGACTCAACTGAAATCAGTCTTGAGTCGAGTTAGTGACTTCCACAGTCTTCCACATCAGTCACTTATAGTACCGCCTATGTAGGCAATAGATTGCAAGTTCACTAGATTTGGAAAAAGACCATTTCGTCTGCACAGGGCAACTGTAAACTCATTCAGATTAAGTTGCTTAATACATAATACAGTGCGAAGTCTTTGACAAAAATGCGTGCCGTGACAGTTATTAACTTATTCGGTTATTAATCTGGCGCCATATTTAGGCTATAAGCTAAAGCTGATTTAAAATGAATAAACATGTTGAATTATTAACATAAGGACACTAATGCCTACAATGCTATGAAGTATTACAAGCAGATTTGTAAGAGCTAAGTTGTTGATGTTAATGCTACGACTTTGTGTAACAAGCCTGCATGCATTTAGTTTACGGGGCTTGCTTTTTAATATTTATGCATGCAGAAACATTTTACCATTCTAAAATGAATCAATAATCTAATTTCAATTCCATTATTAAATATAACCTAATTTTTAATAGGCTTTTTTCAGAGTTAATCTAAAAAACAATTTTTGGCATGCCGCTTTAGTAGCGGTGTTATTTATTAAACATGTCATCTACTTAAGTGTCAAATTTAGCAGGCAATTAAAGTCACATTTCAATCACTTAGGGGAAATCTCCTTACAATACTGTAGTGTTAGGGTGTGGTCATAATTTGTCATTAGCATTTAGCTCTTATCATTCTTTTAGATGATTCTCTTAGTACAATTAGGTGTACTTTTTTTATACAAATACTTAACATTTGTGAGCTCATTACTGCAAACTATTGCCTGAATTCATTTAATGAAGTGTTGTCTACCTAATATAGCCACTTTTTACATATGCGCTTGTATTTTATGGTATCTCACGATTGCGTTTTCAATTCCACCCACACTATCTACGCTGAAAGCAACAGATAATCTCTAATGCTCTCTTAAATACCCATGCCGTAAAAATCAGGGCATTTGTGTCTAATTTGCATTAGCATTAGCATTACATATTTTTAAAACACAACTAAAGAGGTCATTTACATATGAAAAAATCTAAGCTGCACTAAAATGGACCTTAATACCTGGCAAAGGACCAAAAGCACTGGTTAGTCTCCATCAACGCGATTACCGCATATAGGGGAACAGAAGGGAAGACTAGTTCCCCATGTAATCTAAAATGATCCAAATGCCACATCTGTCAAAACCATATTAGCATATTTTCCTCTTTCACGGGCGAGGCATCAAACGTTGTCCTCGACTAAAGAAGCAGCTCTAGAATAGCCAGTACATCAAACACGCAAAATGCTAATGCCTACATTTTTCTTTGATTACATTGCAGTTGTGTGTCGTTACTGATGGTGTTTGTATAAAATGCACAACCTGATGAACCACATAGCTGATAAGAGTTCAGCGTGTTTTTGCTACACAGCTTCTGACCTGACCTTTACCGAAAAGTTAGCAAATCCGAGTTGGCACAGCATGCCATCTCTTTGTGATTCAGCAGACTGCGTCTTGTGCCAAAACTTTTCAATCAATGTCCTGCCAAATGGGCCAGAAAGAGCATGTGTATGCTAATTAGCTAAGAGGACTTTTGTATGTTAACAAATTGCCGAAAGTCAATGTCTGGAAGAGATTTGCATGTTTATTTATGCAAAACAGACATGCTCCACCTCTCAACGCCACACAATAACTGCTTTTATCGGCATTTTGCTAATGTTTCGCGTCTCTGGACGTTGCTGCGAAAGGGTAGCCTACGGATACGTGGGTTGTAAAGCAGCAACATTCACAAACTGAGAAACCGATTTAGCTGGATGCTACTAGGTTAGAGTGCTGATGTTTAGAGATGTTTAGCTTCGTCACGTATGCTAGCATGCTAACGGGGGTCCAGAAGCAGATGACTTCCACAGCATATCTGTTCGTTTTGTTGTGTGTGAAAGCACGCTATTGACTCGAGGATGAATCTTGGCTTTCTTGTGGTTGTACTGATGCCAGGCGTCCTTCAGTGCGTCGAGAGGGAGACCCTTGCTCTTGCAAACAGCCTCTGAGAACAGTGAACGCGTGAATGGGTTTTTCAGGCACACCTCGCAGAGGTTGCAAGGAATGCACAGCACTCGCACCCTAAAATGGCCGAAATGACGCCATTTTGTTTCCCCTCTATTTTGCTGTGCGGAATAGCAGAATCAGCTTTGTTAAAGCTACAGGAGACAGCTGAGGAAGCCATGTTTTACATCGTATGTTTACTTCAAAAGCGTAGCTTACGCAATGTTGTCTTGTTGGAATGAGCTCAGTTTTTGGCAAAACGGGCGCGAATTCCTGGCGAAGGATCAAGACTTTTTTTCCTTCATGATCCAATGCCAGCCTCGCTAGAATGAGTGAGTAATTTCTTTGGCTTTCAAAATTAGCGCTTCCCTTTAGCCTGCATCCTGGTTCAACTCCTCACAGTTCCCTAGTCTTTTCCGCATTTGATCGTTTTTCCGACTCAAATAAGCGCCGATGACTTGAGTCTGGTGAACACAGATGCCAAGCTTTAATCTGCTGTTGTCTTTCTGCAACTGCATAGAAATAAGCAGCTCTGAGATCTATATGACTGATTCAGACCGGCGATGCCTTAAAATACTGTGGCGCCAGTTTGAACTCGTTTTGACACTTCGATTTAGAGAATAAAAATTAAACCAAGTGGCATCACAAACAAATGCTGCACAGGCTTTTCTCGTCTAACTAACTTCACTTGAAATAACTTTTAACCAGCTGGTGTCAAGGTGACTTTAGTGGATGTGTGAATTCGATTCTCCTCAAGTTCACATATGGTGTCCTAGCAGAATAAGAGGTCTTCACATTAAAAATGCCGGAAGATTATTCATTTCCTTTCTTAATTTTAAATAGTGTGTAAGTTAAAACATGGTGTATATCTTAAGCACATAATAAATATTTTTTAAAAAAGTGTTTTAATTGTTTAAAGTAATCTTTACACGTCCACTCTTGTCGAATATGCACCTTTGTAAAATAAAAATGACTTCAGAAGTAAATCTTTAAGTGTGAACTTAATGCAGTGATTTCAGACACTTAATGTTATTTACAATTCAATGAAATTGCATTATAGTTTATATTAATTAAACTTTTGACACACTTAGGTATGACTAAACTACATCTATATGGCCCGGTTTCACAGACGGGGATTAGCCTAAACCAGGATTAGGCCATAGTTCGTATGCTTGTATTTTAAAATATGCTTTAAGATTTCAAATACACTACAAGTATAGCTTCAGTATAATCAAGCACACGTCTTTTTTCAAGTGGATAAATGTACGTGTACGCATTGCAACACTGGCTCAAACTGTTCTGTGCAGTCAAGACTTTATAGTTGTGCTAACCAGCGTCTTTCTCTCCGCAGGAATCCAGCGGTCGGCTTTCTGACTGGTTGACATCTGTTCTGCTGTCCTTGGGGCTGAGGTAGTAGATTGAATAGTTGTGGAGCCCTGCGCTCTCTCATTGAGATAACTATACAATCTACTGTCTTTCCTAAGGCGACAGCCAAAACATCCACAAACAAGTGCCTGCATTCATCCAGTGAGGATGATCGCTCACGTTACAGGGTTGGGATTGACGTGTCATGTTGACTTCATACGTACGCAAGCGTGTCAGGCGATGGGATTGCCCTTTGGTGTCTTGACAGGGTGAGGTAGTAGGTTGTATAGTTTGGTGGGAGGGATCAAACCCTGTTCAGGTGATAACTATACAGTCTATTGCCTTCCTTGTTGTGCCAGCTGTCTGCCAGCTAGTGGAAAATCCCTGGAGCTTAAATATTGCTTAAACTTTACGGCCTGCTTCACACCGCATGAACTATGAATATAACCACAGCGTGCAAACAGCGTGCTTATTTCAGCATCCATGTTTTCAGGAGGCAACATTTACGCTGTCTGCATACACAGCAACGGATACTGTAGTCGTCGCAAAATATGGCGAAAATGCCCTACAGACCTATTTATCAACAGTAATTTGCGGCATAGCCTTTTTTGAAGCAGGAAAAGACTGAATCAAGACGAGTTAAGCAGTTTATCCGCACTTAATGCTTTTTGGTTATGTCCTGCATAGATTAATAAATATTTGGTTGTAAAGGTCATGTAATTTACACTATGATTTAAAAGGTTTGGGGACAGTACGTTTTTTAAATGAATTTCAGCTAAGATGCATTTTAACAATCCAAACTTACAAATGATTTCTCTAACATAAATGCCGTCCCGTTCTTTTTCTGCTCGTCTGAGAATCCTGAAGCATGTAGAAACTATTGTCTATCAGAAATTGCTAGTAAGTTTCACAGTTAGATACAAAAGAAATCTCACATTCAATTAAACGTACAATTTTGCAGTAGAAATATTATATAATGCGCTCCAATAGTGTCCGTTTGATTCGTAACTTTGCAAAAATCCTTCCTTTTTTACAATCGATAATAAGAAGGAATGTCTTTTGCACAACATATATTAACATGATTTCTGAAGGAACGTGTCACGCTGAAGACTGGGGTGATGATGCTGAGAATCCAGCAGCAGAAGAGCTGCGAGTGTGAAAGCACAATGAGACTCTTACGGCTTTGTGTGTGTGTGTGTGTGTTTTGTGAACTCTTTACCTAACAAGCCTGAACAACATCCCCTGCCAGCTTAACTTGCTGATCTAGTATTACATATGAAGAGAAAAATCTGATTAAAAGGGATTTGCAGAGCTCAGATTTATGGCTTAATCAATAATTTAGCTTTTCTGTTGGCTCGTGATCAAACAGGATTTTCACACATCATGACAGGAAGTTCAGTTTCAATCAGACAATGCATGTGGCATTTCGATGAATGAAAAATAGTATGCATAATATGGTTTGGTCTATGAATAAAATAGCTTTGTTCAATAATCCTTTGCCTTTTTGATTATATTTTTATTTTTCTAAGAGTTGATTTATAAGAGTTATCATACAGATTATGCAGTATGTATTGATTTGATGCGCAACCTTTATAAAATCATAAAACAAACACTGCACAGCACTTTAGTTCATTGTGCTTTTGAATAAAAGATTTGAGCTTAGAACCATTTATAATTTTATGATGTTTTTACGAGGAAAATTATATTTGCCAATAAAATATACCTTGTGAGAGACACTTTGATATTTACAGTAAGCCTACCGTATGGAGACAAACTGAAAAAGTTACTGTAATTTTGCTTATAGATGTTACTCAAACACAATATACACATAACACATTTCATACAGCGGTGACATGTCAATATTTTGAAGTTAAAGGAATAGCTGACTCAAAAATGTTATTTCTGTCATCATTTACTCCTTGGCAGAACTATTCCTTTAATTCAAGCAAAACTCTTCACTCTGATAAGGTTAGTCGTATGCTATATTCGATAGCCTGTTTTTAAACATCCATTTAGTTTTTCGACAAAGTTGGTTGCTAACAAATGTTACTGTGCACAAATATTAACAAAACAAAACTTGTCAAGTCGGACTTTGGTCTAAAGCCCTGCGTGTTACAGCCTTTATCTGAACACATGAAGTATGTCAACAAAATGACAGGGATTAGCCACACAATGTTAAAAAGGAATAAAGTGAAACTCTCGCCAATCAAATATCTAAGAATGTTATAATAGCAATTGTGAGTCAACTCAGTCATAATTAGCATTAGCTCTTTTTTATCCTTCCCGTTACAAAAGTAGTCAGCCTCTTTATTTAGTTTTCGAACAAACAAATGAACAATCTGTTAAATGTTTATTAAATAAACAAAAAACCTAATGAAATTCCGACTTCGTTCTTCACCGTGTCGTTGTAAAAGCTTGTGGCGCCCTCTAGTGATCATCCGGCTTTCTAGCTCCTGAAGGCTTTTTCAGTGATATAATTCGATATTGGGAGCCCGTTCTCGTGAAAATGCGTATAAATATTACGCCAAATAAAAACAAAAGACTTGTGTTATTGATGTGCAAAAATGACTTTGACGTGCATATGATACTCACGTGATCGGCGTGATCGGGCGCACATATGATACACGCTGCCGACGCGACCCTAATCTTACCCACTGAGTAGCATATATACGCCAAAGTAGACATTTACCTCTTATTTTTATTTGGGATTCTATTTAAATGCACTTTCATGAGATGCCTATATCTCCAATATATTGTCACTACTCAGAATTGTATCATAGAGTGAAATTATGAAGAGATTATGGATCTGCCTGAGTCATCTGCCAGTGTTGGAGGGAAATGATGGCCAGTGTTCGGTTCTCCAGGCTGGGATCTCAATGAAGAACTTGAGAAGTCGCCTCGTCCTCTCCAGCACAGTACGTAGCGTCTCCAGATCTCCAGGTAAGCCTCCCTGATTTTCGCGATACGGAAGGCGTAGACCACAGGGTTCACCGCTGAGTTGGCGTGAGAGAGGAGTATTCCTGCATAAAAAGCGATCTGGGGGACGCCTCGAGGACCCGTCGAAAGCGAGACGCAATTCATGACGTGCAGAGGCATCCAGCACGCTGCGAACAGCAGGAGAACCAGTGCCAGAGAACACGCCAGCCTCTTCTCCTTGATCAGAAAGGCCCTTAGTTTAGATTCAGCAGGTGTTGAAGTCTGGTCTTCCCGCCGGAGGCGTTTGCGCAGGCTGTAGAAGACCAGAGCGTAAAGAAGGGTCATGGCTGCTAATGGGAGCAGGATGCAGCCCAGGTAGTTGAAGTAGACCATATAGGGCAGGGAGATGACAGCTAAGAAGGTGCAGTTGATTTGGGAAGAGTTAAGGAGCGAGGTGGACTGGGAATGGCCGTTATGCCAACCGAAGAGAGGGGTGAAACCCAGCAGACAAGATATCAACCAACACAGGACCACTGCAATCCAGGAACGCCGCTCAGTGGCGATCTCTTTATACCTGCATTCACAGAGCATGTCGACTGGGCATCAAAAGTTTTAAAATAACACTTCATATAAAATGAATATACTTAAGCGTGAACTGATTATAATTTACATCGAAATGCAAACAGCTCAGCTTTAGAACACTGACACGAGCAACTTAATTGGGACTTCTTTCGATGTAATTTCATAATTTCTTCTTTTGTCTTTTATATGCGATTTAAGGCATACTGCTGAATGAACTGATCAGCATTTGATGAACTAAAATATACTTTGATGCGTTGCTATTTAAGTCACGGATTTGAATATATTTATAATTCCACACTTGTGACCCTGGACCACAAAACCAAACTTAAGTGGCTGGGTCAAAATAATATGCCAAAAATAAACATTATGTTCCATGAAGACGTTTGAAATTATACCGTAATTAATAAAACCTATTTTTGATTATTAATATGCATGAGAACTAATAAGGACACATTTAAAGGTGACTTTCTACATATTTAGAATTTTTTTCCCAAATAGTTGCATCTCAGTCAAATATTGTCCAGTCCTAACAAAACACACATCTATAGAAAACCTATTTATTTAGATTTTGGAAGATGTATAAATCTCTCTTTTTTAAAAGAAAACTGACACTTATGACACTTTTGTGGTCCAGGGTCATTTGTTCAGAGTTTAGCCCATTTAAAATAGTTTAACTTGTAATATAACATCTAAAAATACACTATAGTTAAAATCAAGTGCTTTGGTAAGTAGCCTCCTTTTTTAAAACAGTAATTAAAAACACTCATGGACAGCTGAGTGGAGGAAGTGAAAGAAAAATTAAAAACCCTGCGAAAGTCACGATTCGTCGACCAATCCCGGTTCTGCAGTTTGTTTAGCTCCACCCATTTGGTGCCTGTAAGATTATAATGATTTTGGGAAACGCAGCCCAGGCCTGTTACCTGATCCTTTGCTTTGTTTGTCAGTTATTATGTGTTTCTCATTGAGCTCTGGACGTGGGAAAAGCATCTGTTACACGTCGGTTGGGAATACAGTCAACAAGTGGCATATTGTTTAGATAAATGCAGTAAGTGTGAGAACATCATTCACGGAGCCTAAAATAACTCTAAAAGATCGCTGTGTCAGAAACATCTGAGGAAACGGAGAATTCAAAACCTTCCTGTTAGAAAGGATCGATGATTAAAATGATTTCAGTCAGAAACATCTGCAGACAGGAAGGGCATGGACGTTTTATCATGAAATTATATCGCTGTGGTGTAATTTTGTGACCATGACAAACATTTTAGGGACGATTTTTATTATTGTGATCAGATACCTTGGGACTGAGAACAGTTTGTCTTATTTAATGGCTGTACATGTGACCCTGGACCACAAAACCAGTCATAAGTATCATAATTATTTGTAGCAACAGCCGACAATATATGGGTTAAAATTATATTTTTCTTTTATGCCAAAAATCATTAGGATATTAAGTAAAGATTATGTTCCATGAAGATATTTTGTACATTTCTTACCATAAATATATCAAAACGTACTTACTGATTAGTAAAATGCTTTGCTCATTTCTCAATATTTATTAATTTTTCAGATTGTAAAATAGCTGTGTCTCAACCAAATACTGTCCTGTTCTAACAAACCTGATTTATTCAGCTGATGTATAAGTCCCAATTTCAGAAAGTTGGCCTCTTTTGTGCAAGGCCATACAAGCTGTGATTTGAAAAAGATATTGGTTTTCTGTGACTTAATGTTAGGACTTTCTGTTATAATGTTGGCTAAAACAATTTTCAATCCAAAATTGCAAGTAAATTGCTAGTAATTGCTACCAAAAGTCTTCTGAAGAGACAATAATATTCTTTTTTTTTATATGTATATATTTCGTAAGCTCTGACCTGAGAGGTATTGAGACGCGCAGGTATCGGTCCACAGCGATCGCCAGGAGGGACAGCACAGACGCTTGGGTCAGCACCAGCAGCACACAGCTGACCGCCAGACAGGCCTGGAACGGGATCTCCAGCCAGCCGTCCACCAGCACAGCCAGGGGCACTGCCACCGCCCCCACCAGGAAATCAGCCACGGCCAGAGACGCCACGAAGCAGAAGGTGGGCTGACGCAAGGTGCGCCTCAAACACACGGCCCAAACCACCAGCACGTTCCCCAGGCAGCAGGCCGCGGAGATGACCAGCTCCAGAGAGGTGTAGATCAGCCAGGCCATGAGGACGAACCGACACCAGCAAACAGAGCCCAGCCTGAGTCGAGTGTGAAGAAGCCTGTGACCATCTGGTCTGCACGCACACGCACACACACACACACACACACACCCCTGATCTTCAGTGTGCATCTCTGGGGGTCTC
>NC_056721.1:5599681-5647181 GCF_018831695.1 Puntigrus tetrazona | reverse complement strand
AAAGCATTTAAAATATGAATATTATCTCTATTTCAGATAAACGCTGTTCTCCTGAACTCTCCATTCATCAATGAAACCTGAAAAATTAAGTTCAGCTGTTTTCAACATCATAGTAATAATAATAATAATAATATGTAATATGTTTGAGAATGTCATAATGGGACTAGAGTAAGAATGCTAAAATAAAATTGCCTTGAAATCACAATAAATTACATTTTAAAATATATTAAAATAGGAAACATAGTGAATATATTTACAAAACTTACAAAACATTTTTTGTAGGCCTACTTTAGGTCAAATAAATGCAGGCTAGAAGAGCAGAAGAGACTTTTTTAAAAAATATATTAAAAACGTACTGTTCACTCACTTTTTACTAGTATTTACTAGTAGTGTTTTTGAAACTATACTGATTTGATACAATCTATAATAAATTTTTTTATCACATAATAATAAAGCATACTGTAATAAATGCTACGCTAATAATCTTGTCGCAATCGTGCTGTGTGTTTAACGCCTTCATGTTTCCAAACATTTGTGTTTTTCTGTGAAAACTGTTTTCCTGCAGCAATAGTTGGCCGCTTTTGCCCATATTAGGAATTTCCTGATAGGATGTTGGAGATGCTCCGAGTATGAATGAAACACACACTGCATCTCACCTAGAAAACATCCCGATTAAACATCAGGCACGGACTACCCTCTCTCTTTGAATATAAAGTTATATATATTCACACCAGTTCTTGAAAACGGGGAAAGATTTACGTGGTGTTAGTCCTGTAGCAGATCCAGACAGGCGGTGCTGGGGGAGGTGGAGGGTCTCAGAGCAAACTTGATAGCAAACACTGAACCAATGTCCGGCTGCAGGAGGCTTGTGTCGTGTGGTAAATGATGTGATCGCTAGCAGAATAGAAAGCACCTAGCAACTAGAGTTTCAAAACCAAACCAGTCATTTAAAGTAATAGATTTGACTTGAATACAATTATTTACTCAAACACGTTTTTTACTGTGTAGATTAAACTGGCCGGGTTTCTTGTTATTGTCAAAAATACAGCTTTGCACGTTAAAATTAATTTATTCAGGCACATCAGACGTCAACATTTTCATGTTGTTACAAAGTCATTGAAATGGGCACAAAAATGGGCAAATATTTTATCAAAACGGATTCATACCTACATATAACGTAGTGTAATGTTTAACAATCCTCAGATTTATATAATTCAAAGATCACCATCAGCTTCTCAGAATGTCATGCTATTCCGTGTCATTATACACACAATACCCACTTTTAATGGATAGAGGTCTAACGATTTGCGTATCGTCCGATTCGTGGTCATTTTTTCTCAAGTCAAAGTGCTCGTCCTTATCCCCTTGTTAGTGCAGACTTGAGTGAGCAGAGCACGTGCGTGTCGTTATGTAGTCAAAGGGAGCGACGTCATTTCCTCATTATCTTCAGCTGGGATGTTGCCATGACGACGAACGCGGCACGGTTTGCGTCAGCAGATGTCGCTGTTTTTAATGTCACGTCTTTTTATTGGTCGTTAGCTTAACGAATTTCAAATAAACATACATCTTATATTTTAGATGCTTTTAAAATCTGCTAATATATAAAAACTAATACGTACAAAGCAGTCAATGTTTACACGTTTTGTTTTATTTTTAAATGTTGAATTTAAAACGCGTAATTATACTCGCATCTCAGTATTATTTTATGACATTCACGTGTAAGTGAATGTTCAAGAAGGTCAGCAAGTACGAAATTTAACCCAATAATATAAAAAAGTAAAAAAAAAAAAAAAAAACTGCATTCAGGGACACTCTTTCTTGTTTTGCTTTAACAGGTCTTCACTGAAACGAATGATTGCATGAAGACTAAAAACGTAAAAATATGATAACTAGCATCTGGTTATGATCTCTGTTTCTCACGCTAACTTCCTATTTTCCGAAAATTAACAAAAACATTAACATTAACGCGTTTCATAAAATACAACTACTGGCCAGATTTCCGTAAAGTAAACTAATGCGTTAAAATGCCAAAAGCTGCAGTAATTTCCTCAACTTTCTGGCGAGTGTGTTTGAGAAGAAGCACCGAAGCATCGGCCGATGGATGACACGCTTTAACTTCCGCCTTGTTCAGCTCCTACGGAAGCCCGCGGGAGCGTCGCACCTCAATTTGTAAACGACTCTGAAAATAATGAGGAAATAACATCGCTCCCTTTGACGAGTGAGGTCCAAACGACTACATAATGACACGCACGTGCTCTGTCCACTCCAAAGTCCTCACTAACAAGGGGACAACGAAGGTCACTCTGATCATTTAAAAAGACCGGAAAAATGATACGCGGATCATTACACCCCTATCAATTGAGCCTCAATTAAGCCAAATAATATTAGAAAAAAAGTGTTTCATGCCCACATTACATTATGAACAAAAGGCAAAACCATTTTCTGTAAAATACTCAGTATTTGTTTACACTTTCCCAGTTAGGAGAAATTCTTGGTGTGCGTGCTACATCAACTACCCGTGAATCTTGTTGTTTTGAAGGCCTCTCAGTGTTCTCTCGGTGAACTGATAGGTGAGTTTACGCTTCACTTTGCAGATCTCCCCTGTTCGCGAATAATTTACTTGGGCGCGCCATTTTCTGGTACGTCATAGTTTTTCGGTTGCCTTTGCGCCGGCCCCACATCTCGGCCAGCTTCTCCTTGTTCTGGGACGAGAACTGGAACGTCCGTTGTTGGACTGAACCCACCAAATGCAGCTCCGCATGTCTGGTGTCTGCAGCATCTCGTACAAGAACTGAAACAGACGCTCTTTCCTTTTACCTGAGAAACGACATTGGAAATGTCAAATGTATTTTAGTGACAACTGAATATTTGTCTATCTTTTCTATCTGTCCATTGATCTCTGCACAATGAAAGCCATCTGTTATCAAAACCTATTACGGCCTTTCAAACGCCAGATTAAAAATGAGCTTATATAATAAATTATAAACTGGATGTAGTTTAATCAGTTGAACCAGATGCGATTCACTTGACTGTAAGGGAATAAAACTACAAGTTGGGTGACATGTTGGAAACATAAGCAATACAACATTTGGTACTAAATAAATGTACCCAAAATCTGACACAATGATAATCTGTGGCTATTTGCATAACTGGTCCTAGTTGTTGTTTCTTTTTTTGACTTTTAAATCTCTAAAGTAGAACCGATTACCTCTTACCAGTTTTAAGACTAGTCAAAGATCTTTACGCAACTGTCTACTTATTGTGCTGTATGTTTTTAACTCAACTGGTGTTGTTTTGGACCCCACCGACTTTGAATGAATTAACAAAAGTAGTTCAAACATTCCCCTAAATATCCTTTTGTGCTCCACAACACACACAAAGTCACCCAGGTATGAAACGGCATGAAGTTGAGTAAACAAAGACAACTAATTAAAACTCCAAATAAACCAATTCGCTAATATGGAATGACCTTTCTGTTGATATGATAGCCTGGCACGTTAGTCTTACCTGAAAGCGGTGCTAGGGTCAGGAGTCATACGCAATCTGACCCTTCATGTCAGAGGTCGGAGACGGTGGGAATTCTTGGCAACCAGAACTGGTGGACAGCGAATCTGAATCGCTGTACTGGTTTCTGTCATACTGGAAGTGTCCTAAAGATAGATTGACGATTATTAATTACAACCATGAACTGTTCATTCCTCGCTTACAAAGCCGCATGCAGTACTGTGAGACTGTATGAGTACTGTATGTCTGGTGAGACGTACCCACTCGTTGAGACTGGACTGACAGACCCACGTCTGCTGCTGCTGCGGAGCAGGAGGATGTTGTTGTTGTTCGTGCGTCTCATCTGTTCCTGCTACTCCGCCGTAATGCCATTCGTATGTATAATGTCCAGGCCAGCTGTTCTCTATGGAAACAGTTCATTCGTTATCACCAGCACATACGCTGCTCGCTAGAATCAACAACACATGCATGCTCTAAGAAGATGTTTATGATCATATATGTAGTTTAATTCACTTTTCTTGCTTTTCACTTTCAAAACATTGCTATTTGTTTTGCGCATCTGACCAGCCTGCCATAGCAACAACTCAACCAATAGCGTGAGTTTGGGGGCGGGGCTATCATCTTGACCGACCAATGGCAGTTGCGGAGAAGGTAAATCTGTTTAAACACTGCGTGACTGTGTTCGTGAGCTCATTCATCACAAATTTACGATTTTTTTTTGGTCCAGTTTCTACTCATTAAAACTTTTATCACCCATGACATGGATTTTTACAGAAGCTAAGCTTTGTCAAAGGGAAATTACTGATCTTACAAAACCAAAACCCACTTCTGTTCAATTAACAAAAGGAGAAGTGACCTTTCCCTCAGCGGCCTGTTCCAGTGTTTGGCTGACTGTCAGTCTCTCACCTGCCATGCTGTGCTCCTCTTGATTTCTCCTCTGCACACCTGGTGCTGACATCACGTCCACCGAGTGCTCCTGCAGGTACTCCTCTATCATGTCGAGGTCCAGGTTTCCAGACGTCGGCTCTCTAGGGCCCAGATCTTGGAAGTATTGTATCTGTAGGTGAGTCAATGCATGTTAGCAAACACTGAATCAATGCGGTACAGACACTGCACAAAGTACAAGACACAAGCAGTTTCTTTCCTTCTCCTAAATTCATTATGAACTAAATATTACATGTTACTTAGAAAAGATTGTGTAACGACCCATGGATAACAACTGTTTAACGGGAATACTGAAAGGAAGCTGCAACAATTTGCCTGACTAGTGCATTCTTCCTGCCCTCAGTAAAATTTGTTTTTTATTTGCACCAAAATAAATATTTGCATTGTGAGCGTGTGATATTGATATTTGGCCTCTGTTTTGATAGTATTGTGTATAATGCATACACATTATTTGATAGGAACAATTCATCGCTTAATGTCTGAATATCATTGCATTAAACGACAAAATGTCTAAGCATCAGGTATCATTTATTTTATTTTAATTTCATGCTTTCATACTAAATGTTTTCAAGAGTTAATTTTTGTACTACTTTACATTAATGCTAAAACTTTAATGCAATAATTCAAATCTGCATATTTGTTGATCACGTATGGACATAATAACTATTCCATCTCTTTATTAAGGTAATATAATTTCCAGTACACTTAGGATAAAAATCTACTACTACTAATCTACTAATATGATTGGCTAAGAGTATATATATATATATATTTTACTTAAATATATCACAAAGCTGTTTTTTATAGATATAATAAATCACCTGCCAGCCTTTCATGCACTTCCCCAATGCTTTTGCAGTATAAATAAATAAATAATACTCACGTTTTCAAGAGTTGCCAACATCTGAAAACAGAAAAAAGTCAAATGAGTCCAAACAGCTTAATGTGACTCTGCATGACGGAACAGAACCGAACGCAATGCAAAGTTTTTCTGAAACGCACTTCACAGTTAAGAGAAACAGACAGAAACTATAAAGCGCTAAAAACGCCGACATATGAACAACATCGTAGACGTGTGGATGTTCAGTTACCTCAGTGCGCTTCCAGTGAATAAGACGACTTGGTGTATGACGACAGACAAGCGGAAAAGACTGTGACTGGAAGAGAGGGTGGAGCCGTACATCACCTGTGAAGTGCACCTGTTGTCTGATCTGATGCTTTTATATTCTCCAAATGTCTCTCTGTCTCTGCTTTTGCCCGCCTCCTCCTGGAATACTCATAACGTTGAGCCAGCCTTCCATCAACCGAATGCAAATCTCTATTAATCAAACATTGATCTGGGTTTAACGGTATGGGCGAGTCTTGTGATTACTCTCCTTTCCTCTGTCTGTGTCAAAGCCTTCTGGGCATGCGGTCTGCTCTGTTACTTTGTGTCCTAAGAACTGGCTCGTAACTGGCGCGGTGAATATTGAGGTAATTTATGTATTACACAGATCCACAACCCCAAATCTGAAACAAAAGATTAACTATTGAAAACTACTACTATGTGTTATCCTCTGTTCATTTAATGTTAATTTGTATACAAATAAAATGAGATGAACAGCTTTGTTGATGCATATATGAATCATCGTCTTTCTGTTATGTGGTCAATAAAGCTGTACGACCAGTATCTTGAAATTTAATTAAAACAGAAACAAGATTCTAATGGTTTATTACTGCCATATCATCAAGTCTGTACTAGTTTGTACTATATAAGGTCTTTAATATGTATAATACACGCTACCTAAGGTTATTAAGGCTTTTGAATATAAGTCTGTTGATTTGTATTATGATTTTATTTTATGTAATAACAAATCAGGTGCATAAAGATTCTGCTGTACTTGTACAGTAAATAGAGTTCAACAGAGAAGTGTTTGGCTTGAATTTTGAAGATTTCGAATATAGTGCATGTGTTTATGAAGCAACGCGAGTCCGCTATCAGATCCTGATCTGATTCCCCTTTCTCTTTCTTAAAAGTCCTTTCTATATATACTTTACAGTGCTTTGAAAGAACTGAACCTGAAAGCGAAAAAGACTTACATGGTGCACTTTTTTTTTTTTTTAAATAAAATGTTTTATTCTGTGTTACTATTAAAAATCCCATCCTTTAATTCAATCTCACGATAACGTCCTTTCGACAGTAAGACGATGTTCTTTGGCAACACGTCACCTGATGAAACATGAAAAACAGCATGCTGAGCACATGAGGCGGTCAGATAGTGAAGTAACACTCCGGCGACACGAAGTGTGTTACTGCATTGGGTAGAAACGGGGAAGTACCTCTCCAAAACATAGCATAGCAGGAATGTACAGCTTAGAGGAACAGAAGAGGATTGGAAAGTGAAATGAGGAAGAGCTTTAGGCCTTTAGAAAACTCACACTTACAAACCACTTTCTGGTAAACCCTGATTCACTTTTATCGGACGCATTTCCCCCCTGATCTCGAGACATGGCCCGAGTCCCTCATTACTGTTTCCAAAAGCGATTCACCAAACCCTTTGCAAACAACATTATCAAGCTGTATGATTTAAAAGCGCGTCTTAGTGCAGAAGATAAATTAAAAAGCCTGTAAAACCTGACAGTCAATTGGTTGGTTCAACCTTTAATTTAGCAATGTGGTAATAAATGTCAAAAAGAAAACAATTTCAAGGCCACAGTGGATTTAGAGTCCAGGAGCAGCTGAAGGACTACATGAATATATGAGATTTATTGCAAATAGAAGTCAATAACAGAACATAATCACGTGGATATATCGCAATGAAAAAAGGCGCCATCAAGGTTTTAAATTAAATTTGAACGGTAAGTAAGAAAAGATATCGTCATAACTGAATGAAGTAAAATTCATTTCTATGGAATGTAGCTTTAAAAACAGTTTTATCCAAAGTATTCATTTATATATATATATTAAAATCCCTTTTATGGGTCCTGGGTGTTACAAATAAAAACATAATTATGTATCACATTAATTTTAATATCTGATCACCACAAACCAAGTCGGACCTATTTAAGGATTGAAACAATTTTTTATTCTATGGACAAAAACAAACAAAATACCTTTTCAGATGAAAAGAATGATGTGAAGGTATGAACAACGTAAACAAATCAGGAAGTACAGATCAGCGTATGATTGTCTTTTACACAAGTACACTACAGTCACTTTTTAAAAAGGAAGAAAAAGAAACACTATGTAGGTGTCTGCCTATTTGAAAATGCATCTTGTTCTGTCAGTTTTGGCCTTCCGTCCATATTAAGAGGAATTAATGAGGTTTTGCGCATACACAGTTAGGTGAATTTAATCTGACTTCTCAATGTGAATGACAAATTTCTGGTTTTAAAGTGAAAACTTACGCACTTCACACACTTTCATTTGTCCTTACATTAAACAATAGATCATCATGCGAGAAGGCATACATCTAAACAAATATTCCCTGTGCACAGACACACACAAAGGTCACATGATAGGTTCAACGGATTTTCTGTGCTGGGTTTTATGAAAATCACAGACGATACACTGACAAGGTCTTGAACTGTTCTTTGTGAGAAGTGATTAGTAATGAAATCGCAGGCTTCAGCGACAGCTGGGAAAACACATCTGGCTCTCTGGCTTTGCCTTGTCAGATAAAAGTCCACCATCTGGAACATGGCGGTTTTTATGAACTAACTCGCCGCTCAGTTCAGCCTAACCTCCACCGAATTATCAAACTGTCCCGAGCGACTGTTTACTCAGCAAACAGCCATCTGAAATCCCTTTACAACACTCGACCTGTGAGAATCCCGTGACAATTCACTCGCTTGTGGACGTATTTGCTCTGAATCGGTTTCTGTGTACGGCACATACGCAGAGCCGTAATCGTACCTGACTGAATGTGAACCCCAAATAGGAATTTACTGTGTGAATTTCCAGATTGTTTCGTTTTCATTTTGGCTATCCGGAGTGACATCGATCGTGGCCGACTTGAAGACTCCGACGCAGCAGCTCCTGTCAGAAGCATAGCCTCTGGTTATAAGCAATGCCTGGATTGCATCATTTACACGTAATTGTTTGCCTAGGTTTTGGCTTTGTTTTGACTCTTGGTAACCGCTGAGGTGTGAAACTGGATTTTTGGAATGTCGGTGTGTTGAATTGGATAACCCCTTCTTAAAGACGAGCCAAGAAAAATGAGACGTAAACAATAATAACAACAATCACACAACTGGTCCTACGAGGGAGAGCTGTAAACCAGAAGAGCTCGTTTGGAAAACCCCTGGCTCACACAATATCTGGCAGTTGTGTTTTCTTGCACCTGCTACTGATTAGTGATGTTAAGATACAAAAAAAAGAGAGATAGCTGCAGGTGTAGTTTTCAGAAACACGAGAGAGCAGATTCTTATCACGTTAATATTTTATTTGACTTTATTTGTACTACATGCATAATTAATAAAGCCAATGGGGCAGACTTCATATTGATAATAGTTAACAACAAGCAGGCTCCCGGGTAAACGGGTAACGTTCTCAGATCTCTGACCACGTTAATAGAGCCTTCATTGTGAACGTTAATGTTGTTCGGTGTCTCAAAATAACACAAAAGGTTTTGGGAAATATATTTCAGTTGGACTTGTCAATGATTTTTTTAAACATCAAACAATACACTCCCAACCCAACTTTGAGTCAAATATGGACTAACCTAACTTTTGGTTACAATTAAATTTTTTCTGGGTTTAATGCACCTGGATTGAGGGGTTTTCTGCCACTTTTTTTTGCAAAGCTCAGTCTGGTTGGACAGTCATTTTCAGGTTTCTCCAGAGATGTTCACTGAGACATTCACAGAGTTGTCCCTAAGTCATGTTGGCAGGTGAATCTTCAGCCCAGTATGAGGTCCTAGCACCGTGGAACAGGTTTTCACTGAGAATATCTCTGTACTTTCCTCCATTCAGCTTCCCTTAACCCTGACCATTCTTCCAATCCCTGCCACTGAAAAACAGCCTCACAGAATGAGGCAGCACACTTTGACTTTGACTGAGGTGAGGAGTTTGGCCACACCGCAGATTACTGGAGTGTTGGAGATGTTTGTCCTTCTGTTGTATGCTCATGGAGCTCATCTACAGTGACCATCAGCTTCTTGGTCATCATCTAGACTAGGCCCTTCTCCATCAATTGCTCATTTTGGCTGAACGACCAGCTCTCAGAAGAGTCCTAAATGAGCCAAACGTCTTCCATTTAGTAATTAAGTCAGAGTGCTTGTGGGTAGCTTCAATAAACCTGTGCCTTTGATACAGCTCCTTTGACCTCATGGCTTGGTTTTTTAAAGCTCCTCTTTGTCTCCCACCACGAGGATAATCACATTTATATATACCCTATAATATGTTGAGTTCATATTGTGAGGCAATTATATTGTGCACTTGTGTTTTACGAGATATATACATATATATATATATATATATATGACTGTCAAATAATCACGATTAATCTCATCCAAAAGTTATTATAACAGTTTTTTATATAACTGTATAACATTTATTTAGAACCAGTCCTCTGAATGAATCAACATCTCTATCGTTATTTATCTTAGTTTGTTCGTAACAAAAATAATAATTAAAAAATATACATAAATCATTGCTCACTGAATGGATGAACAATCAATCAAATTCAGTTTATTCAAAGTTATATGGTGTTTACTCTTGTTTCAAATATTTAGAGATGTGCTTCTTGTTAGAGAGAGAGAGCTGCTTTCAGAATCAACCGACCTTGACAGGAATGAGGAAAGTGTTTTCTAAAAATAACTATCTTCTATTAATAGTCAGACTAGTTAGACTTACTGTACAAGGCACAGCAACAACTGCGTATGGATTAATGATGTAATGTGTCATGAGGGAACGGTCTTCTTCTTGTTAATATGTTTTAAGATGTTACTACAGTATTGCTTTCTTTGATTGGTTTAGACTTTTAGTGTAAACTGTTCGAAATAAAATGAATAAAATAAGCAGATTATACTACATTATGAATTATATTATAGTGCATTATATTGATATAAGCCCATTACATTAATATCAGTTGTATGTATTGTGTTATCGGCAACCGCCAACTAATTTAATTACAAATTTAAATCATACTTTTTTAGGGTTGATATATTTTTTGTATGTTTCTTTCTTGTTTCAATGTTTAAGCATAATGTTTGTAACAAGTAAGTGCACGTTTACTGCTGTGAAGTCATTTTTATATCATTATGTTTTTATATTTAAATGTCATAAATGTTTTTCGATTTAAATCTTTTTTTTCTTGTTATCGTGTTACAATTATTCCTGGGTTATTAGAACCCGAATTTTGAGCCAGATAAATATCTATTTTGGTCTTGTTTTTCATAAGTGGTGTCTGTTTGACTGCACTTGTGTACTCCGGCATGCAAATACGTCCTTTATCTCTCTGATATACAAACAGGCCTTCATGGACCTGTACTGTATGTTGTGTATGTCTGAGTATATTGGTGGTTTGGGGGGGGGTTGGCGTTTCACGGCTCTTAGCTGCTCGGAAATATTAAGGGTAATTGAATCATTGTCAGCACAGTGCAGGTGTACTTAACAGTTTAAAAAGGAGCCCCAACCGAATTCACACATAGCAAACTATAAGCAAATTAGCTACACGCAGATAGAGGTTTGCTGGGAATTTCCCTAAAGGCCCACAGGCATGTGATATAGACAGTTTCAAGCACTGAACAAATAGAGCTGTGTATAAACAAACCCAAATTTGAGGGGGTGGTTTTTAAATTGTGATACACAGTATTTGTATAAAAATTCAACTTTGGATGCATTTACACTTTAGGCCACCGACTGAGCATGAATTAGCAAAACTGGGGACTGGTTTATATGTATGAAAAACAAAAAAAACAAAACAAACAATTATTGATTTAAAAACAAGTTCTTAGTGTGTCTGTCAAAATATCACAGAGGAAATAATCTAATAAATAAAAAAATATCTAATGAATAACCAAATCATACTCTCCCTCCTCGTATATGCACTAAATAAAAAAAGTCATGTTTAAATATATAGAAAATAGGGTAAACATGATAAACAACATATAATATTTTAATATAATTACCATTTATGAGTTTGGAGTCTGCAAAATGCATTTATTTGATCACGTTACCTTACCCATTTCAATATATTTTCAAATTTAGTTTATATTTAGGATAGCAAAGCTGATTTTTTTTAGCATAACACTCCAGTCTTCAGTGTCACGATTCTTCAGAAGTCATTTGAATATGCTGAAAATATATCTACATCGATGAATGAGTAGATGATCAGATGAACAGAAAGTAAAAAAAACTATTTTTCAATATTTGTTTGCTATTTTTTTTTGTTCAGTATTGCGTTTACTCTCATTTTAAATGAAATGAAATTTAAATAATCAATCAATATTGGAAAGCCTAAAACTGAATGAAGCCTAAACTAATTCCTGCAGCTTCTGGTTGGTTGGTTGGCAGAAAGTGCATCATTCATTTGAAAGCAGCTGTGCAGTAAAATGCTGATCAATAATTGCTTATCTAACTACTGTGTAACTTCTGATGAATGCACACGCAGGAAAAAGCTGTTTCACAAATGCCTACTATAAAGCTGGGAAAACCCTTCCCTTCCAACGCCCGAATCATCCCGTGCTATTGATTCTTGCAGCGTTATGACACTTGTTTCTGATCTATGACACTTAAAAGACAATAACTCCACTGTCCTGACAACTCACACCTGTCATAAAAGTCGATGATCTGAGACTAATTAGGGCGAATGTGGATATAACACCAAACACCAGCTTTTCCCTAACCCCTGACCCCTTGTAGCATGCGACATTGCGCCTCTTATCCAAAAATGATTTAGGACTAGGAATGCTGGTGATCAAACACGAAGCCCTACGGATCCAGTACAGTATCCCACGGGACAACACTTTCCCAGCTGGTATCCAAAGGCAATAAACCTCCCTAGACAAACAAAGCCCGTTTTATCTGTAGCTCGGTAGAACATGCATGAATGTAAATCATGTTTTCTCAAGTGAGAAAGATAAGATAGAGGGCCTTCCAGCGTCTCATGCGGGACGAGCTTGAAACCACGCGGATCTGAAAAGACCCACGGTACGAGATATGAAGAAGCGCACAGACACACACACACTCACACACACACAGGCTTTGTTATGAAACCGTACAGTAGTCCCTCTGGTTATTTCCTACTCCCGTTCTCCATCTGCTGTTGTAGCAATCATTTGTTCATTATTTGTCAACCTACAGTAGAAGCAAACTCTTCCGGAAGGGCAAAGACATACCGGCAATAGTATAGTTTTTCCACAAACTGATCACAGGTAATCATGCAGTTTCTTCCAAGATCTTTAAAGCATGTTTAAAAAACACTTCTCCGGGCTGTTCAATGTTTTAACTAACAGGCTGTTAAAAGCTATTGACCGAAAAAGCATCTTTCTCTACTGATGTATTCTGACTGAAACAATTCTGAAAGCACATGCTTTATGCGTTTAGTAGTTATACCCTTGAGATGAATGGAATAATAATGAGCCTTCTTCAGGAATCACACATCTTTATGGCTGAGACCGACATTTTCTAAGTCTTCCAAATCAACGACGGTATTTTCTTCTGCCATAAGAGGGAGCCACAGATAACAGACGCTCGGTTTATCTGCTTATGCCACATAACGTGAAAGACACAAATAACCTGGCTTCTAACCTCACCTGAGAAGGTTGCAAGACGTCCGTGATTTGTTGACCTTCACGTTGCTGTCCTCTTTTACTGAAACAAACTAAAAGATTATTAGGATGTAGGAAAGTAAGGCTATTCACAGACTGGCAGTCTCAGTTACTAATGCATCTGTTTTTTGAGCTGAGAAACCAAGTAAACACAAAACCGATGATGGAAATAATATGAAGTGGGACAAAAAAAACCTATATTATTAAAGTTATATGGTTGCAAACAATTTATTTTAGATGTGTAGATATGAAATGTAGTCTTAACTTTGTTTATTTAAATGTACATAAAATAAATGGATTGCAATAACTTAAAGTAAATTCAATAATTTTTTGTTTTCAGTGTTGCAGTCTGTGGTAACCATAAAAATAACAGGAGGTGATGACAGACAAGTCATAAAAGCTATAAAAAAAAATAAACCCCCAGAAAAACCGTGACTGTTCACAGCGATGCCATAGAAGAACCATTTATTGGTTCCAAAAAGAACCATTCGAGCTTCTCTATAGCTTTTTGTAATCTGAACAACTTTCTTTTGTCACAAAGAACCTTTTGTGAAACAGGTTCTTTATGGACATCACAGCAAAGCGATTTTATCTTTCCGTTCCCCAATTCTTGTGGAGGGCACGGTATACATACAGTGGTGGCCAAAATTAAAAAGCTAGCATTTTCAATGGTTAGATGTGTCAGTATCAGTTAAATATCAGTTTACATATCAGTCCAATTTTGCTATCAATTGTAAAAATCCAGTGCATCCATCTAATCACCATCCAGAAACAGAACAAACTGAGACTGTGGCAATGTCTCCAATACATACGTCAAGTGCACAGAGGGCAAACGCTGCTTAAAATGCAAAGGATGGACTCTAAATTTTATATTTAATTTAGTTCAAATCTGTCTTTGCCGAGTTGTCCCTCAGTGTCATGCTAAACCTTATGCTCTAGGAGGCGCTCCAGGATATTAATTTGAATAAAAAGTATGCGAACAACACCGGAGATGTCACATTACAGTATCAACACATACTTTCACTATAGCTTTATGTAAACAAAATAACATCACGTAATGTTACATTGTCATAAGCACTTACGGAAGAAATGCACTTAAAGGACCTTGGTTTGTCATCATTGAATAAAACAGAAGTAATGAAAGAAACACCTTATTATTCTCAGAGTTTTTATCTGCTAGGAACCTAAAAATCAAGATATCGATATATAGAAATAAATGTAACATCTCTTTTTTTAATGTCGTGATTAGTCTCGTTGTTGTTGACTAAATTGAAGAGGTCCCTCCTTTATGGACACGAACACCCTGCTTTTCAGGCCTATCATTTTTCTCTGGTTCTGGTTGGCTGAACTCAAATGGAGACAGTAAAATATTATCGGGCAATGTTAACATTCCACCTGAGCTGTAATCGCAGCTTGCATGCCAGATACGATCATCACTTACTGTACCTGTGTTTTTGTCTCTCTCTCTCTCTCTCTCTCTCCCTCTGTTGGTGTGCATATCTGTTGCATGAATCCAAACACAGCTTAACAAGTGCCATCTCATCTCAGCCCTCTCTTTCTGCTCTGCTGTTGTGTCCTGATAACTGTTGTATGCTAAATTTCCATTACAGGAGCACCTATCTTATAAAGGCTGTTCGGAATGGAATACTTGATTACTCTATATTTCACATTATTTTTTCAAAAGCATACAAAAGCATTAGCCAATGCCAAAAAACAACCTCTACATTTTGCCACAGGACCTCATTATGTTGTGAGTAATGTCCATTTATAAACTTATTTTTAATAAAAATCAAAGTCAAAATAGGCGCTCAGCTTCCTTTCAAGGCTAAGTAGGCCTTACTACGATAAGTATGAATTATTCCTGCAAAAAAACACATCTTAAATCTTAAATAGATTTCTTAGAAATCTTTGAATGTGATGCAGAGCCATCGAAAGAGTTTAGATTCTAACCCTATAACCCGTCTGACTTGCCCCAAAGTAACACGTGCAACAAGTCTTTGCCTGGAAATAATTGAAGCAATAAAATTTGATACAATCGATAATTTATCATCCTTATTTAGGCTATTGCTATTTAATTTATGCCCCCCTTCTTACCTTTACTACTATAATTGGACTGCCAATGGCAAGACTTAAAATAGAATCCAAAATAAGATCCTTTTCTTTTCTCTGTTCTCCCCGGCAGGCTCCGACTCGTGAAAGTGTTATCACGTATACTAGCTGACTGTATTTTATACTGTCAACGTGATTCTCACGAGTGAGCCAACACGAATCCAGCTTGCCGTCTTTGGGGTAAACATTATGGGACATGAACTCTCGTGCGGGTTCACAGCTAAACGTCTTGAGGTAATGGCATTTCAAAATGAAGAAAGAAAAAGATGAAACGTTGAAAATAAAACCTAAACTAAAACTTCCCATGTTTCTAGTGTTGTATTTTACAGTCCTTATCATGCAACCTGTTTGCTTCCCCTTTCAGTGGCGTACAATAAAACGGGTGACAAAATGTTCAGAAATGTAAAAAACGTATGGACTCTACGACCATTACAAGTAACCACTTTGGCTATGCACTTATTTGTCAATGATTAAGTATTTCCTGTCAATGTGCGAGACGTACAGATGTGCTTTAAAGTACTATAACAAATAATAAGCCTATCTGCACGACAAACCAACATCGTTTTAATGATGATAATACAATACGATAACATTTAGGTGCAACATAAAGGACTTTTTGCTTCCTTTTTGTTGTTTTACAGCTCAAAACTACGTTTGAATGGCTGCAGAGGGTGTCTTGCTCAAAAGACAATTAACCTACTGTTAGCTATACTCGATTTAAGTTCATGTACTCTAAGTTAATTTAGCAAAGCGGCTTTACAAAGGAGATTAATATCCCGTTTCTGTGCTCAGGCTGCTGTCTGGACATTAAAGGTGGGGATTTCCTACATCTTTACGCCAGTTGGTGGCGATAACTGCCTGTTTTAACCGATTAATGAATCGTTAATTAAATCAAAATCATATTCATTGAGGAAGGCTGTGTCGACTTTGCTCAAAGAAGCGCGACGATACTTTGAACGCGTTACTACTACTTTCATAAATGTAAGTAGAAAAATGCTGAGTAACCTAATATAATCAGTAACTATAATGCTAGCCAATATTCATTTATTTTTCTTTTAGGCTAGCTGTTGTTCAAAAGAATCAAGCTTCATAATCGGAGTGATACCGATATGGTTAAAAATGTTATGCTGTCCATTTGATATAGACTTTATTTAATTTCTGGGGCTTTGTCAATGAACCATATGCTGTTTAGGTATGTTTTGAAGCTGGGATGCTGGTTTGAGCTGGTCATGTTCTGGTCCTAAGATGCAAACCTAGCATATGCTGTAGTTTTCAACAAGACAGTGGGGTAAATTTCTATATGAATGGCCAGTCAACCACAAGTATCTCCCTAATAAGAACAATAATGCATTTGTAATGACATAAAAAGCATCCAGTAATACCCTAGTAGCTAATACTTACGTAAAATGTTATCAAGAAACCCTATATGTCTTACTTCAGACTATTAAAGCCTATTAAAAGCCCTTACATACAGTGATACTTAAACAAACAACATTTTGATCACTGCAGCAAAGTTAGAAATATAGAAACCGAGAGTTGTTTTGCTAGCTGTTTGCTTTTATTGTAAGACGTTCCCTCAAGTGAACTGAGCAGGTGGTCATAGCAGCCAGATATGACTGCGTTTACCCGTAATTGTCTGTTCCCAGCCTCGGTAAGTGGGTAGAACCAGGTCTCCAGTTTCTCCCTCTCATCAGGCAGCCGCTGAATGGACTTCCGTGCTTGACGGAGCTCGAATAACCTCTGGCAGATTCAGACAGGTGAGAGCCAGGTAACTGCTTCCCTTTTGTGTCTTAAAAGATTGCCGATGCTTGGATAGAGTGTGTGTGTGTGTGTGTGTGTGGGTGGATATGAGATTGAGTGGGGAGTGTAGGCCTTTGATCTTCAGGGGCAGGGAACGGGGCAAATCTTCCAGCGGTCCCTGTAGCTCCAGCCGTATAGGTAACCCAACCCTGTTTTGGCCTCCGACTCAGCGAGCAGGTGCCCAGAGGTGGGAACTGTTTGCAGAGCTGTGTTTGGTGACAGCACGTCTAACTTTCAACTTCTCCTTTACTGCCGGCACATTGTTCACAAATCCCTGCTTTTCAGCGTCTGAGCTTTTCAGAATTGCTCGTTCTTTCTGTTTTGCTCTTGAGGAGAAATAGTGAGAGCAGATCTCATTCATGCTGCGCAGAAAAACACAAACCTCACAGTCACAAAGCACTGCAAAAATGTTGCCTTAGTATGTTCCTTAGCTAGTTTACCAGTAAAATGATCTAAACAGTGCAGTTTAGTTGATATTCTAAATATACACAAGATAAATATTAATTTATAAAACGGTACAGTGGAAAAAAATGTTTTTACAGAGTGTTTGATTTAGCTCAAATAAAAATTTGAGTAATATAATATTAATATTTCACTTGCTTTTACTAGAGAGAAATGAGATTAAATAAAGAAAATGGAAACATAAAAATTATGCTTTAAAAAAAAATGATGTCATTATCAAAACTCACATTCTTCCTTGACCAAATTACATGAGCTCACATTAATTTTATTATTTATTTCTACTTCTATTGAAGAAATATTAGATAAATGAGAGCTTTGTTAAGTATCCTGAGCTATGACAATGCATCCTTTAAGCAATTAATTTTTCCTCTGGGTACAGGCAATCTTCATGTTTTATTTACTTAATCTTTTTTATTCAGCATCTCTTACCTTTCATCACGTCTTGCATGACACGACTGGAAACTGAACTGACATAAATTATACCTCAGAGAGAGGGGAGTATTGCATGTTTGTGGATCTATATTGAGGCTGTCCTCAGGCAAAGCAATTACCGCAATGAGTGTTTGCATGAGAATTGAGCTCTTGATGGTGTTCGGTGTGTGAAAGGTCGACCAATCTGCTGATGTGTGTGTGTGTGGATAATGCAGAGATAATGTGCAGCAATGACTACAGTTCATTTTTTTGGAGGCAATGCAACAAAGGGTCCACAGAAAATGGGCTCAGCTGAGGAATTTTAATGAATTAAAGGAATTCATTTGAGCCCATTGTGAATGATTCTAAATCAGATGAATGAGCAGCGCTGGAGATCTTCATGCTGGACTGCAAAGTTGAAAGCATAAAAAGCATTAACTACTAGAAAGAGATTTTGAAACAGATGGGATGACTAAGATTAATGCAAAACAACTGAAGCACTCAAACTAATGTTATTTGATTCTCAGAAACTGGCCACAGTTTCACAAAAGAAAATGTGTCACGCCAACAATCAAGACCCCCCATGAACAAAACAAAAACAAGCCTAAAAATAATCGAATGAAACAGAACAAGAGAGAGGATAGCGCTTTGGGCACTATACTACGCAAGATCCACAATGGGAATTTTTCCAGAGACCAATGCCAACATAGTAGAAGATGATCACAAAAGCATAAATAGTGCATCCTTTCTCAATTCACATTTTGTCCTGTTTAACAATAGAGCCACGGTGAAAGTACTTAAAGAGTTTTACAGACATTTGGAGCCACATCGTGGAGGAAAACTTCCACAGCTTTTGGAAATATCCTGGATATTTCCTGGAGGCTTATGTGTTGTGGTACATCTCTATAGTGTTTTTCCTGAAATGTTTATGTAACATTTTGCTGTTGCCACTGTTAGGACCCTTGACGGCAATCGATCAGGAGTTCCCGTGATCCTTCGGGACATAAACAAATAGTATTTCTCGCCTAGCAAACCGAAAAATTCCATTGTCCACTTTTCCAATTGAAGAAACAGTGCAACTCGTAACTGTACCTTCCGCTAGCTAAAACGAGACCCACTGAACTATGAGAATGTCTCTCGCTCTGTATATTCATGCCTCTTGCGGTAAAGAGACACCCCGCTGTACAAGCTGGGACAGCAAAGTAGTAAATCTGTAGTTTGTTTGGCTGAGCATGGTGTTGAGGGGAGTCCGCAGCTTAACTCAATTATTGTTGTTGGGGTTATAAAACACCATGTAAGCGTTGCTCCAAGAGAAATGGAGCGCAACAACATTCACGTATGATTTATATGAAGCAACGGCAGGAGAAGCGGTCGGCGGTGCTTGACAGCTAAATTTGTGCTGCAGGATCTATGGGAACTTTCCACGAAAGCCTGGATTACAGAAGTTGTAGAAGGATTGTGGTAGCTCTAAAGGTATGACGGGCAGGCATAGTGAAAATGAATCTCCGCATACAGCACGCAGTCCCCCCTCTCAGAGTTCGGCTCTCCTGCTTTCTTCCAACCATCCGCTCCAGCTGCCCGAGGCAGAAAGAGCGCGCGAGAGAAAGTAGGAGGAGTGCTGTGCCGGCCGGCTCCGCCCTCCAAAAGCTCCGGCCAATCAGAGGAGCGCTGCAAGCTTCCACTACAATAGGTGAATGTCTCCTAAGTGAGATGAGACGAGAGAGAGAGAGAAGACCTGTGTAAGCCCCTAACTGACTCATTCACCCATGGGAGTTTGAAGTGACAGAATAAATCTACAGAGACGAGGCTCAGGATAACATTTCAGAGAGCTGAGAGCGGACAGACACGTCCACACAAACAGAGCTACAGCTGAGGGAGACTGCTGAGAGGCAGACAGATATACAGAAAGACAACAGTTGGAGTCATTGTCATGTTGGTGGTGCTGCTGATCCTGCATGCCGTCTCGTGTGCCCATTCTCACGGGCCGCCGGGTGCCTCCCTGCCTGGGAAACAGTGCCCGCCTGCGTGCCAGTGTGAGGAGGATGGCATCCTACTGCTCGTGGACTGCTCCGAACAAGGACTATCCAGTGTGCCAGCTGACCTAAGTCCTTTGACGTCTTACCTGTGAGTACACCCTCCTGCTTCCATCACCCGCTTTGCTGAGACAGTAAGGGCTTGTGAATAGTTCTCAAGGGATGTTTGGTTTGATTACCTTAAATATCTTCAAAAGGGCGCTGAAAGATTATCGTTTTATGCCTGGATGAGGGGTTTGGAAGACATGAAAGGCTCTCGGTTAATAACAGACTCTGTGGTTCTCAACCGGTTTTGCTTCAAGACCCAGACCTGGTATCACTCAAATATTAGCGACTGTTCAGAGGTCTATTAGAATTTGTTGAGCTACAAACATACGCAAAGTTATTAACAAGAGATAGACTGAACATTTTTGTGGTTTCATGTTGCACAAAACACATTTCGGGCTTCATAAATCATATTTATGCCCAAGTGCACCTGTATTTAATGTAGTCTGTGGCGTGTTTTCTTTTATCTTGAGTAGTTTGTTTGTGGTTTATGAGGATGAGTGCAAGTCAGGCTATCTGGCATTTGTCTGATTTGACTGTTTCTACTAAGTGACAGATGGATTTGCGCTAAAATGTCATTGTTTAATTGAGCGCTTGACCTACATGTCAACGAGAACCATATGGGAAGTGCTTTTCTCCTCTGTTTATTGCTTATATTTTAAATGATCTTTATGATTTAAATTATTATCATGAAATTAGATCAAAATGACCTGATCCCATTTAGGTTGTACGACATACATGAGATCGGTGTTGACGTGCACCTTTAATCAGGACTGTTTCAAAAATATGTGAAACCCTGTTAACCCGAACGGGACACTTTCAGCGCGAGCGACCCGTACAGACTGCTCCGTTCGTTACCGTACGTGAAAAGCAGTGCTTGTTTCCCATGTGTCCTGTGACAGTTCTCAGTGCAGCGGTATCTGATGGGAACGTGTGTGTAGAGTGATGCAGTGGGGCGCTCCGTACAGTATTGGGTTTCTCCATGTCAGCTGGAAGCCTGTTGGGTTTAAGTCCATGCTAATCGCTAAGGCATGCCATATGTCCCCTGATTGTGAATGATGACGCAAAGGAGGACTCAAATGTTCGCTCATAAAACGTTGTGCAGCTCACGTGAATCAATAACTGGAGAGAGTTGTGTTTCAGGCTTCGGAGGAAGCGTAGCTCATGGTTGGGAATTGGATTGCAAACACATGTACCGCAACCTTTCAAACATATTGAAACGTCTTGAGCAGCGTCTCTAGGCAGTCGCAAGTGTATAAGATTGTATCTCTTTTTTTATTCGCTAGTGTTTTAGGGATTTTTATTGCGTTGTGCAATGTATCGAGTGACTCCATATTTAAAATTTGTGTGCATTTAGTACTCAAACACTGCAGCGTTAATATAATGAGGATTTTAGTGAAGCTTTAATATTGCAGTCTCACTTGTTTTCAATGAATAATTGGTCAACCTGATTCTGCCAAGTATTTCACGAACGTTCATGAAGTTATTGATTTTAAATTCATCATGAGTCTGTGCAAATCAGACCAGCAGTCTTTCACATGCAGTGCCTCGTCTAACACTTGCTTTCTTCGCCGGAGGAGCGCAGATTGATGTAAATATTGACTGAGCTTTGAAGTGCATGTCATTGTTGAGATGTCAAAGTGTGTGTTTAAGCACGACGGGGACCGCTCTGCAAGAAAGCTCTGTTCTACTGACGCCATTTACTCAAAGTGCTCATTCATCGCTCGTCTTTTTTATGCCAAACTTTTAGGCGAACGAAAGAAAAAGTGTTTGCATTAGACATGTACAGAACATGCAACTGCTTTCCGGTCTGATTTCTTTTGCTTACGCCCTGGCCTGTCGTTATTATTCCACTTTGAACTGCTATAACTTCTAATGCCTGCACTGAAAACTCACCAAACTTTAAATGCATTTAGTGTCTGTGTCCTATTTTAATATTTTGCATTGCTTACATTTTAATTGTGTGATGTATTGAGTATTATTTACAGTAATAACCTGGCCCCCCTATTTTAATTTGTCTTGCAATTATTGAGATTGCAAAGGAAAAAATTATCTCTGCAAAGGCATCCTTACTCAATGGATTCAACTAATATTATGCTTTTATTACTGCTTGTTTTTCTTCGCACTTAACAAGCAGATATCATCTTCACCCGTTTTTTTATGCTTGGTGGGTCTTGATTAACATTATATTTAGATAAAATAGTTTATAGAGCAAAAAGTAAAGCACAAGTGGGAGCTGTGTGAACGTGCTACTGAGAAAGCAGGCAGCAGCACTGGACATTCTGCCAGTATTAAATGCCTGTCCTTTCTCGCTCTGCAGCGATCGCCCATATGGGACAACAGGTGCCCTGAGGCGCGGAAAAACTCTGTCACCAAGAGAGTCTGTTTTTGCACTGATTTCTGTTTGTTTCTGTTGGTTTTCACAGTGGACGTTAGGTACATCAGACGAGGAAAGTTAGAGATTGCTGTTTTGTACACTAACATGTATAACACTCACATACACATTCCTAAACACAATGACTGCTGATTGATGCATATTTGTAGATATGGAAGATCTAAAAAACCTGGAAACAAAGTCTTCACACAAACTTCATTTAAACCTCCTTTTCAAACCTGTATGACTTTCTTTCTTCTGCAGATCACAAAAGAAGATATTTTGAAGAATGTTTTAACTGTTTTGTCTGTAACGTCAATGCAGCCTAAAACAACACTGGGCCCCACTGACTTTCATTGAATGAACACAAATGGTTTAATGATTAATTCCATCCAAAATAAGGTTTTTGTTTACGTAATATTTGTATATTCATTGTGCATATATAAAAGCAGAAAGCACACACATACAGTGTGTAAACATTTATAAAAAAATAAATATAATTTAAAAAATAAATATAATTATCATATAATTTATATGTAAATATATGTAAACATCACATATTTTTTGTTAAAATATACACGTAATAAATATGTGTTTGTAGTTGTATATAAACATAATAAATAAAAAATGTCATTGTTGTTTTTTTGTATATTGAGGTTGAGTAAAAGATGACAATTTTCACCTTTCAGTCTTTTTTAATATTAAATTAATGTTTGTCTTTCAGTACAGGTGCAGATAGAAGCGTTTTAGCCTTTAGGAGATTAAAGGCGTTTTAAAACTGTATAATATATTATAACTAAACTATATTACAATCACATACATAACAGTTGTTTCCTATATATTAGAAAAGCAGGAGTGCTTTAAGGCAACATTTAAATAACTGTAAATAGATACAACTAACGATAAAAAAAATAAAACTCAATTCAAAGAAACATGTCTTTTAGAGCTGTACTGAAACCAGTTAGCATCAGGTTAGCTCAGCTGAAGATGAGTACAAGCATCAACCAGCTAAAATATCATCATATATCCAGCTCAAACCTCAAAGCTGTCTGCCCATTCCCTGAAGCCAAGGTCCATGTATTTTCATCTCTCTCAGGGCAATTTTCTACACAAACACAAATTAATGCTGAGCTCGAGCTGAGGGCTGGAGACACATGTTTTCGCTTACTGGTCTGCCTCAACTTCCAGTGCTTTGGCCTTGAAACCTTTTAGAGTCAGAAACAAGAACAGAGCGAGTGTGTGAAAGATGCCTTCAAGTTCTGAAGTGTGTTGTGTTATCTGATTTGAGGGCCATAAATCTATTTATGGCCCTTTTGGCCAGTGATTTATATTTTAAGGGTCAAACAGGAAGAGTTAACACCTAAATCACTGTGTAACAAATATTACAAACAGCTGGAACACATTTTAGATACACTTATCAATTATGTCACATGACCATGTGACAAGTTTTAGTTTAGTTCAGCACAAAATGCCAGTTACTAATATATTTATGAATAAATACAGATATTAAACGAGGGAATAAATGTGAGTAAAGGAGGTATCTTTGGCAAGTTGTTGCATTTTTAACCTTTTACATTGCTGACATTTATTTATGGGATGTATGGTTGATTAGAAAGAAGTGCTTAAATTATTTTTTTTTTAAATATTAACCCAGCAGCCCTATTTTAATTATGTTTTGTCTCGCAATTATTCAAAAAACAAACAAAAATTTTATTTTCATGAACTGCTTTTTTAGTGGATGCGAGATCTTTGGCACTTTAATATGCAAGTCAGTAGTAAAAATAATAAATGTTTTTTTTTTTTTTTTCAAAGACATGCCACCAAAAGCACTGCCCATGAGGCTACTGACTCCAAAAGCTAACTACAATTTGATAAAGACTACTTTTTGTTTATTTATTTTTGATTTAAATGCTGTTGTGAAAAGAGATGTCAAATGTAAATGTAAATTTTACCTAGCGCCTAGTAACTAGTAGCTAACACACACAGGTTAGTACATGGTGCTCATACTGAGAAGAGAAGTTTGAATAGGGCTTACATCATTTGCCGATCTCTTTCCCGCTTCTTTGTCGCATCGTTTCCTGTCTTCTTTCTATACTGTCAATAAAAATGGTAAAAACATTACCAAAAAAGTTTAGAAGAAGGACTTCTCAGGATCGGGGCTCAGATCTTCAGGGTTGTTTATGCACTTCTGAATCCTAGTGAATTCAACTCTGGCAGCCTACATCATTAAACGGCTCCAAGGGCTCTAATGTTCTCTGCGTTTAACCACCTAAGCTCTTCAATGAAACAGGGTGATAATGGTCTTTTCATCCTGGCAGTGGTGAACGCTTTGAGCTTTATAATGTGGTAAGTTTGTAGGCTGATCCCTCAGGGGGTGCTAGCAGACAAACTGCACGGACAATCACTCACAGCTTTGATGCTTATGGTACCACTGCAAAGCAACACAGCGGGATTCACGTAGAGCAAAGAGCTGAGGAATAACATCACAGCTGAGGTGCTTCAGTGGATTTATACTGCTGTACGTAGACCCTCCATCAACAGGCCATTACCAAAACCCAGAGTCTCCAAAAAGTAATACTCGAAATTTAACAAATATATGAAACACATGGACAAATTTGGCATTCCCGCTGACTGTTCCTCAGAGAAAGAGAATAAAAACTTTCTTCAAGTGAGGCTCCAAATGTCAACGGGATATCTGGAATGGTGAGTTTATTAAAAGCCCCAGCTGACGAAGTCCACAGTTTACAGAGATGTGCATATTTGCTGGGGTGAAATTTCTCCATGGGTTCGTGACCGAGCGAAAAGAAGGTGAAAGTCATGTATTATGTCTGGTAGAAGCGGAAGACGGCTTAGACTCTGACCGTAGATCTCAGCTCATGGTACCCCAGTGGCCTGTTTACCTGCTTTGTGTGTCAGGACAGGTCATGGACAAGGCACCGGGAAGGGGTTTGATCTTTTCAGAGCAATGGACAATTCAAACAGACATAGGAATCTGCCACACCGATGTGCAATGTAGTGAGTGAGTGAGAGGGGTCAGGATGTACAACATACCCTCCAGGCTGTAGGACAGACAGAGGTATGTTTACACCTGAGAGTGTTATGACCTTACTCGCAGAACCAAATCACATTCATGATACATGACTTTTAAACTACCCTATGCAACTTATGCAATTTGTAGAGGGGGATAAAAAAAATAACACATTCTTTCATAAATTCCTCACTTCCTCAATTCAAATTCCGGATAAAAAGGCTGAATGGAAAAAAAACAAACAAACAAAAAACAGGCCGTTCATTTTTTTCTCTCCAAGGAGAGCGTCTTGTCATTAACACACGACTCCATTTGTGTACAAGCTAGTACACATGCAGAGTTGCAGACTCAACCTCACCCTCAAACAAACATGGGAGTGATTGTTCATTTCCTTCTCTTCCCGTTACCTAACAGTGAAACGAGAGCAATTAGTGCCCTGTGAAGTCAGCCCGAAAATAGTCAGAGCCCATGCAGGATAAATAAACCAGTGGACCTACCGCAGACTGCCTCATCTCCAGAACATCTTTAAATAGATCCAGAGCTAGAGGAGAAGACCCGAATGCTTCTACTCAGCATGTTGTAGAAAAACCAAACCTGATGAGCAAACCCTGTATGGGACCCCCTAAAAATTATGTAGGATTGCATATATGTAGAAATTTGTAACATCATCAACTGTTATCAACTTGAGACTTTCCTTCCAGGCCACTTCCTTCCTGAGTTCCTGATCCATCTTTGCTCTTTCTTTTTTTTGTGAAGGACAGAAAGAATTAAATTTATTTTATATTTCAGTACAGAACAAAGGGAATCATTTACTTTGCTTTACGCAATGTATATAAGCACGTTTCAGAAGAGTTTCAGACTGATGTCAGATATGACATATAAGATATCCCAATCGGTCATCATAAGACATCTCAATATGAATGTATTGAAAGATGGTCTGATTTGACTCCAGAGAAATACTAAGAAAAACATCTGTGACAAAGATGATTCTTAAGTGAACCTAAGTGAGAATTCGCCTGGTGAATGAAAAAGCAACCACTGAACAATAAAATTGTCCTGTGGGTTCTGGTGAGAGAATAACAATTGAATCAGTGGCTAAGTGTGGATTCTGTCCTTTTTAATGGCAGAGGTTCATAAATCACCCCCTGGGCAAACTTGACAATCCATCACAGACCTCTGTGGGGGTCTCTTAACCTGTGGTTAAGTCTTTAGCCACATTTCACCATCGGCTCTTTGGATCTGACAGAAGCTATAAACTCTGCTTTTGAGGTGACTTGTTCTCACCCCTTCAAACACCACTGGAAACCTTAAGGGAGGACAATGGCTGGGAAAGAAGATACCCAGAATATTGTTTGTTAAGTGGAAATGGTTTATACAGAAGCTCAGATTTCAGATTCATGATCCTAAACATAAAGAACCCAGTCACAGCAAAGCGGGAATGGTTAACTGTTCATCCAGAGATGCTTGGGATCCACACATGTGAAAAGCCGTCAACTCAAATGGAGGAGCAAATGAAACCTTCCGAGTTTCCAAATAGATTACTTTACATGCATACAGCTTACAGCGTTACACAGTCCCCCTTAATGCTTTTTTAATGAGTTTGCTTACATTTGCCGCATTGAGAATATACAACTCATCCAAGATTGCAATATGTGGACCAGGAAGCATCACTGGCCAGACTGAGGCCGGCTCAAAGCAGGAATTTTTAACTCAAATTTTTCCTTATCTGAACTATTTAGGGCTGTGCCTTGCATCAGGAAAGATTACTCACTGAATCCTGGTTACTATCTATGTATCAGGTTTATTTGAGAAGCTTTTCTCACCAAACTAGGAAAGGAATCTCATAACCTGCTTCCCTGTCAATACCAGAGGAATATTTGCGTCATAAATTGGACAAATATTTTTGAATCACCTAGGAATGTAAATTGAGTCACACTTTCTTAGTCTTTTGTGGAGGACTCAAGCTAGGGCATTTCTGATGGATGGCTAGTTTATTCTTGGCATTGTGTCTAGCAGGAAAAGATGAGAGAATGGTTGCTTAGGAAGGGAGCTATGAAGTATGCGTGACGTGCCGGAGTCGCATCACTTGCAGCTGCACATCTCTGAAAGAAGTAGAACTGCGGTCCAAAGAAATCAATTCAGTGCCCACTGCATCGTAAACCAGCCAACTACGCTCATACCTCACCATGCATATACCGAAATGCAGGTGGCGACCTTAAACTGTGAAGAATGTACACATCAGGAACCTTGTAAACAAGATCTTTGAAAATCGCAACTTAGTTTGATACTATGTAAAGTTGTGCCAAAGAAAACATGGTGTGCATTTTAGGAGTGACTGTGGGAGAATAATTCAAATCAAAGCCAATTATTTTGTAATAAAGTGAAAATTACCACTCTGGGAGTTATTTCCCGGAAGGATGGAAAAGGCCTGTTTGAATGTGTGCCGAGAAGATAGAGTGCTAGTGTACTTTCAAGTTGAACACAGCATGTCCCAACTGACCAACTGACCAATGCTGATAAATGAATGTGATCGGTTTACAATAATACCACTAATGCAGGCAAAAACATTGCCATTTGTAAAGGTATAATCTTTTACGACTAAAACCTGCATGTTCTTACTTGCCAAACTGCCGGTGAACATCAAAGCATTTACAGATGATTTGCCACTTTGAATATGGACAGTTGTTGTGCTTTGAGACTTAAGAATCAAGTAAGATGCCCAGCATACAGTATCTGATGAAAATAAATGAAAAGAGTAAGAGCTGATGTTGAGGTCACCATATGATTTTTTTCCATTGGCTTTGACATGCAGATTAGGTTTCCCAACTCAAAACTCAAAGCAAATGTCAATGGAAAAACTTTGTCATTTGCCTACTGAACAGTCTTTATCTGTACGCGCTATTTCCCACGGCCAGTGTCTTGCAAAGTCCGGCGATCCATCTCGTACATCTTCTGTAGAGTTGAGATTGGGACCTCCAGGGACAGGGTGATCTCCAGCCAGTGAAAAGGATAGATGGAGAGGGAGTTTTCTCCACCCGACCTGCAGCTGTCTCAGCTGCTCGCCACTGGGGACAACAGGAAATTTATTGCAATAATCATCTCTCTAGGCAACACATTAAATAGCGCACTCCTGCTTTGAAAAGGCTTTGAAAGACTTTCTCTTTGATAGTTGATTAGAGAGTGAAGTTTGCAGGAGGTGGCAAACAGTCTTAACATGTAGAGAGTTGTTGGATCATTTTTTAAAATAATTTTTTTGCTTCCTTTGGTGTTAGTGAGGTTGATTGGTTATTTTACTATATATAAAGGTAGTGGCTTTTGAATTGCTTTTAAATTAGATATTTTTTTTACTACAATAATTTACAAGCATACATGTTAAATGTATCCAGATTGTATTTTAGATCATATTTCATGTCTGCATCATATTTACATCAATTCACTCTATATATTTCCTAGAAGCTGGTCTGCATGGTTTAGTGTAAACTTGTATTTGTCAGAAAATAATTTTTGTTTGTAAAAGACTGAACAAAACTACAGATTGGGCCCTGTAATGATTTATTGCACGTTCCGGATGAACGGCAAGTAGAACATGTTGAATGCATCATAAAAATGAAAACATGTGTGATTTACTTAACTCTCTTTGCAGCACAAAAGTCACTTGTAGACTGAAATGAAGTCTGGACTACATCTGAAACATGACTTTAAAATGTATTGACATATTTTTGGAGAACTAGGCTTTAAATATTGTAAAGTTCAAGATACAGATCAATGCAAACTTTGATATTATTTTACAACAAGAATTTCTCTTTTTGGGGCAAAGAGACAGCTAGACCGTACATGTTTTGAGATACTGTTGAAGCTGTTCGTGTCTATAGCCATGGTGTCCATGTGGACTGAATCTGGCTTGTTTTAAAGACTAAACAGTCAAGGGTATTTTATGGTGCCATCATTTGTGCACTGTATTGCTATGCAAAGACATGCAGAAAATCAATTTGTAGTCTCAAAACATTGTGACAAGTGGATCAGCCTATTCTGAGGCTTAAGTCCTGAAGAAAACGGAGAAGAATTTTAAGTTATGGAATACTGTACATAGTGTGGCTTGTAGCCTCATCTCAATTCGTAATTTTAACTCTAACCACTTTCTGTGACAGTTTGGGCAGATTTTGAATCCACACATCAGTTGCGATAAGCAATCTCGTGGATATATTTTGATGTCATTTGCGAAAGCATGGTCAAAGAAAGCCGCAGAGACAGTTCTGGGGTCTGTCTGTCCTTCCACATAGTTTTTCTCCATTCCTCATCCACTTGATTCACTCATCCCTTCACTCTCGGATATTTGTGGCTCTGTCTTCCACAAAAAGAGTAAGACTCTCATGTCTTTCTGTCTTCTTTTCTCGTTTTCTCCTTCACACCACAAATTGCTGTCATTATGTGACGCATTGCAGTGGTGATGGCTAACCAGAGTCTGGCCTGTGGAGAAAACCACGACAAGCGAATTAAGAGCTGAGGGAAATTGAGGGCCTGTGTGTGTGTGTGGACCACCCAGACTCTCATAACCAGAGGGTGAGACCACAAGCAGGAGCGACTCTGTTCTGCCGCCCGCATCTCGTTCCCTCACTTTCTGTCTATATTTAGATCTATTTGTTTCTCCTTTGTCTCCTTCTCAATTGCGCTTTCTGCTTCGTTCTCTTGGTCTCACACCCTTATCTTTGCGGTCGTATAAACTAAAGCCAAACCCATGAGACCCTAAGTTAATTTCATTGGGCACTTCACGTATATACTATATACTATATCATGTAGTGTTCCTTTTATTACTTGGAAGCTGCATGTTATACTTAAATAAGATTGCATGTTCGCTGTATAGACACAAATGAGACAATTGTTGACACACAGGTAGCATCTAGATTAGCTATTTTGTTTACTCTCACAGTCCCTGGGGACGTAGCAAATCTGCGCTATTGGAAATCGTGAACACACATTCCTATCACAGTCGGAAACATTTGCGTGTGTCTTGGCCCTACAGAGTCTCACTTCTCTCAAAGACTTCCTCCAAACTTTAATCTCTTCCTCTTAGGTTCCCCTCTTCCGTATTGCATTTTTCTCCGTAAAGAAAAAAATGGTTTCCATGCGGATTGCCCATTATGTCAGTGGAGCGATGGTTATCGGTGCTGACCCAGGTCAAGCAGCACTGTAAACAGGACTGTGTTCAGAGGCAGGCGGCAGAGGAGAGAGGAGCCACGCTGAAGCCAGACGACGGGACGAGCCCACTATCAGCCCCAGCATCAGGCTGCTGGCTCCAGACTGTTCCCTCTCAAACTCTCGGAGCCTCCCGCCCCCCGTCTCACCGGGGAAGGAATGGGTGTTGGTTTGGGTGTTGGCTTGTGGCTGGTTCTCCACGTGGCTGTAGTATCTACAATGCATGAAGATAAAAAATTCACATGTAGAGGCTAACCTGGCTAAAGGCTAACCTGTTACACTGGACTTTGATAAACTACGAAAAGCAATGCTACTCAGTATACGTAATCTCCATTTTCAGTTATCAGTTTTATTTTACTGGGGCAAAGCGTTATTTCATTGGAGTTCATGTCTCTGTAAAATCTATAGTTGATCTATAAAACTATAGTCTCCCTGCAGCACTCTTTTTTAATAGCTTTTGTGGGTATTTTGATGTCAGGATATTATTTTGCAACATTTGCATTAGGTCAACTCATTATACTTCCAAAAATATCAAATTGAATCTTAATTCAGAAATTATAAAGACGCTAATCAAAGATTCTAAACTAAGTTATATCCAGTCCTTATGGTCATGTGTTTTAGCATTTATATATGTACAATGCCTTGTCCCATTGTAAGTGCACTGCTTTATTTTCTGTGACACATATTTGTATTGAACCCAGAATATAAATTTTTGTATTCTACTGTTATTATTTAAGCATGAGTAAACCCGTAGTCTGAAAGCACCGAATGTGTACATAGAGCGCTAATATGCGGTGAGAAGCAGGTACATTCACAGTATCACCAATTCTCTCTTTGAAGACTCAAAGGAAATGTGTTGACAGGGAGTCTGTTGAGGAGGACAGGGTGCGGTTTGATGTTGCTCACATTGCTGCCGGCTCAGTGTGTGTTTGGCTGCAGGCCAAGACGATGTTGTTAGAGAACAGCACTGAGTGAAAGATAGATGCCTGTAATTACTAAGGGCCAGTACATTGAGGAGCCCGCAGAGTGGCTCCTCAATGACCACAACGTCTCTATTAGAACTTGTTTTGGTGACACTATTACAGTATAAGTTGTTACAGAATTATATTTGATTAAAAATTACATTGAAGACTGATTTCTGAAGGGTCATTCTAATGGCTGCTTGAAATTCAGCTTTGCTATCACAACACTAAACTTTTAAACTCTTGTGTATGTATCCAAATTCAAAACATCCCAGCAACACTATTACAACAATCCTCTGGAAAACGGTCTTTGATCTCAGCTTACTTTACAAGTATTCTTGACATAACACATTTCTTGCTTTGCATGATTTATCTGTGCACAACTTTTACAAAAATCACTAGAGAATCATCCTCTGTCTGTGTGCTGCCTGTGACTTTCATTACTCAATTAGGAATGACAACATTAGTGTTGGTTCATAACCTCTGGATTAGTGGATGGCCCTCATCCCAGGACGTTATGGTGACTGCACAGTTCATCAACGGCTTCTTCCACGTTTCTTAGGCGGATAGGAAAACATGTTTTTGAAAGCAACAATGGAGTGGAGAATTTAATAACTTCCTTCTGCATTCTTATTGAGTTCAACAGTCAACATTGCTTTCATCACATTAAATAGACAAGTAACTGTTCCACAGATGGCAAAAACAATCATTTAGTACCAGCAAATATTAAAATAAAACAAGACAGAACAACAATCCTGTGCCAATAGCGACAATGACACCAAAGTTTTCCTATTAATTGTCTAATTTCTGGACATGTTCTAGAAAACGTTTGTGTTGAGTGCTAAATGGCTTCTAATGTTGGTGACTTGTGTAGTTCTTCGATATTAAAATTCTTTCACATAATTTGCATAGACAACTTTAAGTAAACCAGTGTAACACAGTATTGTTGTGGAGCACATCAGAGCACTGCTGTTTATTTGAACATTTTAACCAATAACAGCTTAACCCCACTGAACATGTTTGGGGCGGGCAATCTGTTTTTTGACCAATGGCAGATTGGCGACGTATTTGGAAAATCTTCCAATCGTAGCATGTGCATGACAAAGTCTATCTAAGAACAAAGACACATGACATAACCCCCATACCATACACAAATCACCTGGTAGCAGATCTAAACAGGTGGAGCTGGGGAAGAGGAGGGTTTCTGAAGTGCACAACTAGTCATATATTCGAATGTTAAGCAGAGAGCTCATTAGCTACCAATACAACAGAGAACCAATCAGCTCTGCCATGTGATGATGATGTCATTAGGTAGACTTGATCGGACTGCAGCGCCATCTAGAGTTTCATGCCAGAACTACGTAATTGTGTAAACGAAACCTTTTAAAACATTTACAACTTATTAGTGCAAACGGAAAATCTCACTGACCTTTGCCTTCAACACCAGCCAAAGTCTCTATCCTTGTGTTGTCAAGAGTAAAGGAATTAAACTTTTCTCATGCACCTTGCACATTTCTTACAGTGCAATCTAGATCCTGAACGACACTTGATGCAGTTACTCATTGAAAGTCCCTCGGGAGCTAAAGATGCAGCGGCGTTGTGAACAAACACAAAGTAGCTTCCGCTCAAGACAAAGGTACAGTTATATTCCTGGGGAGAGAGGTGGCAGGCATGAGGTTTCATTCGCCCCACCTTTAAGATGTACATTGCCCTGGGACAGATGCTAGATGACAGGGTTATTACACCGACAATAGCTTTAGCAAGGGCGGAGGGAGAGACAAAGAGGAGTAAGCTTAGTCACAGCGATATTTCCTGTTCCTGTCAAAGGAATAAAGAGAGCTAAGGTGTCAGTGTCAATGTTTGCGCTCACGGTTTGAGATTGTGGAGTTGATACAAGGTGATGATGGGAGGGCAGGAAGTGTGAGCTGATGATATGGTGGGACTTGTCCAGTCTGTACTTGTAGGAGTTGTTTTAGAATAGGCCTGTTTATTGAAGTCGGTTTGTATATGACCAGAGAAAAGATGTTTTCTCATGCGATTTGGAGGCTCTCGTATTCTTCTTAGTAGCACCGCTCAAAGGTTTCCGATCACTCCCACAGGGTAGGATGTGCACGCTCACATTGCAGAGATTCCTCCTGCGCCATGGAAATCTGCCGGACCCTGTCCTGTCATCAACCCCATTCTCTCCCGCCACAAAGGGGGCATTGTATTCAGTCCCAGACCCGGGCAGACTGTCCTCAAACCAATCATGTTTGGCAAAGTGAGCCTCAAGTAGAACAGAAGGATTAACAGGAAGATGAGAGCTGGAGTTGCTGACAAGATGATGTGTACAGGAACTCCTTTAAAACCTTCAATGAGAAGCGGCCTGATATGCATGCAATATGGACACTATCACATAAAGCATCTCGAAATGTCTTGTCTTTAATGCCTGCATGCAGAAACTAACATTTTATCATTATCTGTTCACCACCATAGTGTTTCAAAACTCAAAACCCATAACTCATTTTTTTTCCCTTTTTTTAACAAAGAATTTTAAAAGAAAAAGTCCATGCAGCTCAAGTCAAGACATTTCTTTATGTCAAGAACAATATATTTTAATATATATTTATTTTATTATATAATTATATATATATATATTATAAATTTGGCATACACTGTATATATTAGGAAAAACGATTTTATCAATTGTTTTTCTGTTATATTAGCAAAAATGTAGAAAGAAAAAACAAACACACAAATAACTTCATTCTTAGAGTTACAAATAGAATATAAATTTCATTTATGGTCGAATTTTCACCATTCAACATGATTTTAATAGTCATCTAGACATTTAACACTCTTTATGTAGCTTAGTTTATGTAGCTCTTTTCCATTCATTAATGATCACGTCTATTAAATGATTAAACACCCAAAAATCCTTAAAATGACATTTATTACTATTAATATCATTAATAACAATGATTTTAAATATACATATAATTAACTAATTACATGACATAAGAGTGAATAAATATCGACTTAATTTTAAGTTTAAGTTAAGTTTAAGTTAAAGCATATAGATGTCTTAACCCAGTTTTCTAGCTCTCAAAGTATTTCCTCAAATCTCTAAGCTCGTTTGCCCTGAGTACGGTACATATCGAACCCAGCAGACTTTGTCAGCATGCTTAGCATGACGTGGCAGGCCGCAGTCAACACGCAGCGAGGGCCCAGCGCTCCGTAAACTCCCCTCCCACCCATCCAGGGCTCAGATCTGAGGCCAAAGTGTGGTGAGTAAAGCCTGCTCAAAGCTCTCTTCCAGCAGCAGCCAGATCCGCTGGCAGGCAGGTGATAAATAGTCCCAGCGTTAATGACACTTAATGCTTGCCCAAATCCCTGCAGTAGCATCAAAGACGATAAGAGTCCCTGTGCTAATGCCACTCTATGGAAGGAAGGATTACACGGCAGAGAAAAGGAGAACGCGGTGACGAGACAACGGCGAGCGGGAGATCACAGCGACACTTAGAGCCAACAAAGGCGGCGGGAGACGTGGAGGAATGCGTTTTTGGTGGAGGACCGGGAGGGGTTGGGTGCAGGGGTCCTGGGATGGAGCAGGGGAATAAGACACTCCAAATGTCTTCATTAAAGGGGAAGTTCAGCCAGAAATGAGAACTCTGTCATCATTTGCTCACCCATACGGCAATCCAAACCTGTACGACTTGGCATTTTTCGGGAACACAAAAACAGAAAGGCTATGCAGGCTGTGCTTTACTGGGTGTCACAGCAATATTATTATGTTAATACCACTCACGTGATGAGGTGGTAAATAAAAGAGCAACTAGTCGGTTGACTCTCCAACATAGTAGATGGCTGTATTGCACCTTAATGCTGGTTCATTTGTCATGAAATGGAAAATCACAGATGATGACAGTTTTAAGCTAATACTGCTGCAAAAAGGTCAAAGGTTACAAACGAAATTGAGACATTCTACCCAGAGTCGAAAAAAATCTGGTCTTTGTGAGTGTGGGACTTTTTTAGTTTAAAAAAGCCAAAGAACGACTAGTGTTAAATGTCAGTGTTAGACTACAGTGAATTAATTTGCAAGTTTTTATATACTTTTGGACACAAACACTCCTGGTTTTGTGAATCAGAATCAAATCAACCAATGCATTAAAGATCAAAAGAATGATTCATTCACAAAAGTATGATTCATTCACAAATCTGACATTTCTACAAGGAGAGATTTTTTTTAGGTAAATAACAGCAATTTGGACGGTTCTCAAACAAATATAACGGGCATGACTTCAGAAGGCTTGGAATATAATGCGTAGTTTGTTTTTATGATGCTTTTATGGTGGATTTTCATCCAAGTTGTAATTATATTTCATTTAATTATACTGGTATAAATGAAAACAAGAAAAGTTTTTTGTGTTTTTAAATAGTTTATTTTCATGGTGAGCTTTTCTCTTAAATGAGGCAGCATTATTTCCATGCCCTTGCAGGCCGAAGGAAAATGAGGAAGAGAAACCGATGTGGAGATTGTTTGAAGGACACAGGCACTTTAAATAGAGTCCTCATGGAGAGCACTGGCGGAGGCTTAGGTGTCACACACATTGTCTCATTTCAGAGAGCCGCAATGTGGCAACAGCGCAACTGGCAAGCGGTTCAGACAGAGTCCAGAAGTTCTTTCTTACCAAATTACAAATCAGTAAGAATCGCACATTAAATAGCAGATGAGATGCTTAAACTGTCATCTCAGATTCCAAAGACTTTGTTTTGTGGGTAAGATGATCTTTAAGAGTTCTTGAAAGAATCAGTGATGGAATTCTGTTATAATCCAGGTATTTTCATCAGATTCTGAGAACAATCGCAAACCTTCACTTAAACAACAAGATTCAAATGCCTTTGCATTTACTAGTCTTCAAAAGAGGTGGATAAAAGTAAGTATTGTAGATGCCCTAATAAAATATGAATCAAGTTTTACTTCAGTAGAAAAGTATGTGATTTTATATACTTATTTATACATATATATATTGACCAATGAACCATGTTTATTATTTATTCTATCCAGCACTAGTCATTAGTCGAGATATTTAATATGTGTAATATGTGTTCATAATCATAAGACAGAGGCTGAAGGAAGTGCACTTCATAACAAGAGGTATCAATAAATAAATGGTTACTTGCGTAACTTTTTTTGGAGAAGCAACTAATTTTTTAAAACGTGAAAGTAATGTGTTACTTTACTGGTTACTTTAAAAAGTAATCCGATTACATAACTCACATACCTGCAGTGCGTTATCCTCAACACTTAATATAATGCAACAATACACATAATAGACATGATAATGTAGTCCACTTGTGGCTGGCCATGTATGTGGGTCAAAGGCTGCTGGTTATTGTATAGCGTGAACAGACTTTTTGTGAATGTTTCTGTGTCTGTATGGAGGAAATAGGACTATCAGTCCACTTCCTGTGAGTATTGTCCAATGGTGTGACCTTTGACTCATGCCTCTAGTCCAAACGACGTCATCTTTTGTCTATATGCAAAAAGAAGCCGACGGAACAGAACAATGTCTGTTCTGCCTGTGTCCGTGTGGGAGGTAGAGGGAATTCTGGGATATAGAGAGCCTTCTGTGTTAAAGCGCATGTTGTGTAGGCTTACCCTCTGATGCTGGTGTTTGTATCACATTTGAATTTCTCTGAATTCAATTTGCTGTTGGTGCTTTATAAAAGCGCACAAAAACATCCTCTCGGGGGCCTAATTCTTTGAAAGCTCCGCAAAGCCAAGACGGCTTTTTGCGAACTTATTCATGAGCGCATTAGAGGAAATTCAACAAAGTGATGCCGAAACGACTAAAAGTTATTAAATCTCAGACGGACTTAAAAAGGACCGTGTCGTAAAAAAGGGCAACGTCAATCTAGATCTCGTAACAGGCGACAAGGCTTCAAAGAAGATTATGATGAACTGGAATTCTGAGCTCTGTCAGTGTGTGTGTGTGTGTGTGTGTTAAATCAAATGACATCCTAGCAATGCCCCTAGGGTAAGAGAAGTATAAAGCGCAGCTCCCATGACGCATCCACAGACTAAACATCCAATTTAGCCACCCAGACATCTGACTCTTTCTCTCTGCTTCTTTTTAAACCATTAAGCATTTGTGGCATACGGAAAATAAAGGACGTCCAATGAGAATGCGTCTCATTCTTTCTGTCCTCATTTTCTCCCCTCCCCGTTCTTTTTTTTAGCTCTCGCCTTGTGTTTTTCGCTCAGGTGAAAGAGTGTCCTCTTGTTCATTGTGTGTGAGTGAAAGGGAGGCCACTCAGAGCAACAAAAGACAGAATATGGAGCTCAGGAAGCTTGACAGTATGTAAAAGAAAAACATGTCTCTAGGAAAACAGAAGGAGGGGAAGTGAGTATTGTTTCCTCCTTCCTGTGTCATTGTGGATCTGTGTGAGGAGAATGCTAAGCCAGACGGCCTTTTCAAGACTTGAGGAAGGGCAAATATTGTTGTTCTTTTCTTTTCACCAAATTTCTCTCTCAGTTTTCCACAGTTTTCTGTCAGTTCGGGTCAAGGTATCGTATGCCTTTCATTGTCGACTTCTCCTCAGTCGATTACATAATTGACATACACTCCAGTTTCAAGAGTTTGTCTTTTTGGATCACTCTGCAAACATTTCCTGTTCAAATCCATTCTGGCACCTGCTTCAAAAAACACCTTTTAAATGATCAAAGCCATTTAAGCAAGCGCTCAAAATCATTCCTGTCCTCACTAGCATTTTCCTGTATTTATTAGCTGATATTGATGGGACACATGTCAAGACTTGCCTGGGAACACAGTGACTTTTGAGCTGAGGGATGTAAAATATTTAAAGGAATAATTCAGCTGAAAATGAACATTCTGTCAATTTCTCCTAAATCAGTTATTTTGTTTGAGAAAAAATTAAGGATTCTGAAGAACTTTTAACTTTTAAATTGTTCAGTTGCCACATATGTTCAGTTATACAATTGAAAAAAGCACTATAAAGGTAGTTTTGAGCACAGTTTTGAGCTCCATATTCAAAGCCCCAGAGCCAAACAGCTTTGTGTGAACAAACTGACCATATGATGTGATTTCCTTTCTCTTTTGATTGTTACAAGCTGTTAGTGCAAAGATAATATCCCTAAGTCTCAAAACCAAAGAGATATTTTTTATAAAAAGTTATGAATTGTCCACAACGCCCAAATGTTTATGCAAAAAAAGAAGGTGGAGCTGTTATTCTCGCTGTAGTGTTGCCGCAGGCGCCATGATCTGGAGATGCTGTTTCTTGCTGTGAAACTGAAACTACTACTAACTAGAAATCAGCGGTTAAGTTGTGTTTACAATACTGTTCCAGAACAGTACAACACTCATATTAGAGTGTGTTTAGCCCATTTAGGGAGGACTGTGCACAATTCTAACTCTGCAAGGACAGTCTGGTGCTTCTGACTCACAACCTTTAAGTAAGTTATGTTTTCCTATTAAAAGAACCTGCTACTTACTATTCAAATGTGAGGTTTGAGAAGTGAAGGGGTAGCATTAGTGCTTGTTGTTTGTCGAATGCATACATGGTGTTATGTTTAGGCGTGATGCAATCCAACGTGTAAAAATGTTTTTTGGCAAGGTTCTCCTGATAAAAGTTGCATTTCAGAGACTAAATATCACATTAGGGTTGCTTAAACCCATGGACATTCCCACAGACACTGCTTGTGCATTATGTAATTGTATGACACATAGAAATACAGACTCAGTGTTTACAAAGTAAACATGTCAACAAAGTCAAAAGTCCTTTACACAAAGTTTTTGACCAAAGTAAAACCCGTAATTATGTAACTCACACGCACTCACAGACACACATGAGCATTTGTGCTATCATTAAAAAAAACATATAAAATGTTAATTATTAAACAAAAAGACCAGTATCATCACTAGACAAAACACTGTCTGCTGTACTGTACTGCAATTTGGACCCTTGGTCCACTATATGGAGTAAAATGGAATGTTTTTTCTGCTACTACTTTCTTTTCAACTTAAGAAAGTCATGAACACCTTTGATGGAATGGGGGTGAGTAAATGATTACAGACTGGTCAGACTTACAGACAAGACCCAAATTCTTTTCTACACTCTTAAAAACAAGGCTTCTTTAAGAACTAAACATTCTCTATGAAACCTCCTTTTTGGAACTTTTTTTAGAATGTATAAACTGTTACTGCACAATCAGACCAAATTATTTGGATTAATTGCTTTTTCTATCATTCAGACATTCTGAGCCATGCACATTAATTAATTCCCATTATTTATTCATTTGTGGGCTAATATTATTAATTAATTATTAATTTATTTGTAGTTAAGTCATGGCCATGTTCAAATTCAATGTATAACTGTCATGAAATTTATGAAAAATAGCTGCAATCGAAGATCCTTTAAAATACGTCTTGTTGAACACAGCGAGAAGAGAGACAGTATCCAGAGTACAAGTTTGGCCCGACATGGGGTGACATGATTTAAAAAGAGTTTGGCAAGAAGAATAAAAAGTTCAGGAGAAGATAAAGCCACAACCTGCGTAAGGAGAAATGAAAGCGAAAGCGAGTGTGAGAGAGCGACGGATGTGTCTGGAGGGCCTACTTTTCTCTTTTTGGGTTTAAGCGAAGAACAGCGGGACTAGAGCAGCCGTGTTAACGACAGAGAGCTGTTGAACGGGATCCAGCGCTTTGAAGAGGACGGCAGCACCTGAGGGCTGGCCTGTTTGTCTTGTGGCTTTCCACCAGTGGCTCAGGATTCACAGCACTGTGTAATGTTTACCCAAACATGTCAGCTTTTAAGGTTGGAGGGTGACGAAGGGGAGGATTAGGTCTGCCAGCCCGGAGGAGGACCAGAGTATGAATGGAGCAGAAAATACTAAACGACGGGCAGAAAGAGAGATACTGGGGAGATGTAGTAGCACGGTGGGTGGGACGGGATGGAAGAGAAAGAGGTCAAACAGTTTGGAGCTGTCAGGGACCACCGAAAAACATCATTCTTTACATCCTTCATTAAAACTGTTGAGTGAAGAGAGAGGCAATAGAATTTCTCACCAGCAAATGCCTTCTTTCTTTTGCAAATTATGTAATTGAAGGTGTGTGTGTTTCTGCACAATTCTATGCCATTTTGTACCAAATATGAGTGGATAGTGGCGCAAATGGACGGAGTCTCCCTACTCTCAAACTTTTGCGTGTATTGCAAAAAGTTTGAATACACTACAATATTATAGTTCAAACTTACAATCAGAGACTTTCAGTCAGTATTTACATATCGTTACATTGTTGCATTTGGGTGAACGTATGTTTTTATCACGATTAAAATAAAATAAAAGCTTAAAGAAGTTATGAAATACAGATGAAAAATACCAAGTTAAATGAATGAATGAGTAAAATAGACTTTGGTCAAGAAGCAAGATCTTGGTCAAGTAGGTGTGACATAAAAAAATGACTAAAAAAAGCACTTAAGATAACTGTTTTCTCACATAAAGTGAGAGAAGTTAAAAATAAAATGAGACCAATGTAAGAAATTGTAAAAAAAAATAATGCAATAAAAAAACAAAGTAAGACAAGTTAAACAGCAGATGAATTAAAACATATTTACAATGAGGTGTAATGAAGCTTAAATCACTGGCCATGAAGCAAAAGCGATGTGCTGAAAAGAGAGGGTGTGATTGTGCTGCTCCACTGAACAAAGAGGAACCCCTATCCTGTCTTTTTAAAGGGCAACTATGATTCGTTCCTTATCGCACGTTATGTTGTGAAGCTTTAACTTCAATTGCTCCTTCCTCTCCGGGTGGTCTCGTCTGAAGCTGGTGTAAAGACACTTTGAGAAGCTCTGGCCCTGACCTGCAGGAAAGTGTTTGCGAGTTAGTGAGCGTCCATGGAAAAGAGACAAAAACAGGAAGCGTACCAACAAAGCTCAGATTGTTCCAGTAGTGCTGATAAATAGCCGGCTGTCATCAAGAGGCTGAGAAAGACGAAGAATATCTCTAATGAACACTCGTGTAACACTCACACGGGCCTTATCATCAAACACAGCGGCACAAGCGTATCGGTGCGCCAAATCCTTTGTGCAGCGACGCGGGAATTGTTCACTGCAGGATGCAGGAAACAATTCCTGAGAAGTTTAAGCCTGTTGTTTTGGGTCCTCGAGTCTGTCTGATATGCCATTACGTCAACTTGGAGTGAGTGATGAATTGAAGCATGGCTCCGACCTCCACACTTTGTTTCACCCGAAAAGGGCTTGAGGTTTCTCACCATGGAGACTGTATCAACTTCTCCCAAACAGCCTCCTAATCTATGCATCTGTCTCACCCACTTTTCCCCCTCTCCTTTCTTCTCTTTAAAAATATTCTTATGCTCCTCGGCAGGGAATTCTGCATTTGTCAAATAAAGTTCCCAGAAGTTTCCTTGCTGTTCGCTGTGGACTCGCCCCAAAGGATTTTTTTTACTAATGTGGTAGGTCTGACTCAGAGATTGAAGTCATCATCCTCATCCAATTCATCATCATCATCATCATCTTTGTCGACTTCTGACACACCTTAATGTTTTTTGAAGCTGGAAAGTGCTGAGTGCTCTTGTGATTTTGAACTTTCCATTTTTACTTGGGCTTCAGCGGCGGATATTTTCTCTACACCGATTCTAGGCAAACTGCACGGTAAATGGCGTTATTGTAAGGGAGCAGCGTGCCATGCTTTTGATGATGAGCTGGCGTGAGGCAGGCGAGATTAAAGCATACCTGTGCCAGGGTTTGGCGGAAGGAGCGAGCCCTCGAGAGCCACTTCAAAGATGGCTATTACATAGTCTCCTCTGTGCTGCTGTGCCTCGACACGACCGGCAGAGCAGTCTAGTCATGTCCTCGGCGCTGGATTCCTTCAGCACCCCGATTTAAACATATGCTTGTATACCATTCATATATAAAAATGTATTTTAAACATACACAAATTTTTTTTTTTTGAATTGACTTTTTTCCTAAGGTAAATAAATTGTTTGCGAAAATTTTATATTAAATGAAGTGAAAACAATGTATATGTATATATGTATGTATGTATATAAAACACACACACACATATCTCAGAAAACGCAAACATACAAACATAACGAATGCATATTTAATTACATTCATGGTAGCTATTTTATTGTACTACTTAAGTACAACCAAAAATATACTCTCCTTCTCTGTAAGTGATAAACACCTTTATTATTAAAGGGTTAAGAAAGAGACCGTTTTTCATAATCTCATCATCCCTGTGTGATTACTGACAAGATATGATAAAGGCACAAGCCTGTAACCTACTTGAAACGATTACCGTTTTATACAAATAAGATATTTCTGCTGGTACATATAATTTCTTTGTAAATGATAAACATCTGAAACATTTACGGGGGAAAACGCAGACTATGCTGGTAGAGTCAACACATGCTGACTTGCTCTCTCGCCGGGGCTTATGTCATACGTCTTTAGAGGGCTAAAAATGCTTTTTGTAACCTACACTTCACCTCTGTCCGGAGCGGTAAAGTCATGAAAAACATGGCAGGGGACACAGGTGGTCCTATTTCACTTAATCATTTACTATATATATAAAGGAGTCATTCTCTACAGTTGCAGTGGCAGATGCTGTCAGTCGCTTTTAGTTGGCAAAACTCAAAGTACACTGTTTCTACACTGAGGAAAATGGATTTAAACTAATTTTCCAACTCCTATTTTCTTGTAAAATTGTTTCTAGGAAGTCTTATCAATGCAATTTTCGAAATGCCACCGCAGCTGTGAAATGAAGTTGAAGACAAAGGCCAGAATAACACGTAAATGTACGATGAAGGGGGTTAGAGCCAGCAGAGAGAGGCAGCAGCTGTTTGAAACTAGTAAAGTCTTCATTGCATGTGTTGACGCTTACGAGTATCATCTTTCTGATGGCCGTGCATCAAAACCCCTACATGTGCAAACGCTGAGGGGGTGAGATTACGCACACAGCCTCGATATATACCATCTCCGCAGGGTGTACCGAAGGGGACGGGACAGTTATGAACAAACGCTACCGCATTGCCTGAACGCACTTAGTAATCATTTAAATAATCATCAGGATCCATGTGCTCAGCGCCTAAACGTGGTTGCTGGGATATTTCCTTTAGTTTCAAAACATTGTGTGCATGACTCGCTAACCGGTCACATCTGCCTTTCTTTAATTAAAAAAGCGAAAAGCAAAAAGCAATATCTTCTTGATTGCAGTGGTTATGATGTGAAGCTGCATGTGCAGTGTGAAGAACACGAGTTTCTCCATAAAGGCAGCAGGAGATTGGTTGCACTTCTTAATGACTTAAATCAACATTGCCCATTTGGCTGAAAAACAAAAGTCGTTTTCATTAATTGTAATTATTGTGATAAAAAGCAGCATGTGTTAGCTGAGTGTGGAAAGAACTAAGGATTACCACATGAGGGAGCGGGTTTATACTGAAAGACAAGAGGGTTATTATCATACAGGGATATTGAGGACATAATATACTGACTTTGTATACAAAAATAACCAAATTATCTTAAAAAAAAATGAAACTAATACAGTTCCTTAAGTCATTCTGATTCCAGTCTTATCTTTTTGAAACACCCCCACATGCAGATGGCGATAAAGTTTATGATGCAAGTAAGCTTTCCAATGATTATTTAAGTTTGTCTACACAGAAGTCTCTAATAAAAAAAGCATCGCTAGGTGATTTGTCCAGTCAGACTAATGTGTAATAAATGGCAGATGGACTAAATGAATATTCACATCCACTCACTGACAGTAGGTGTCGCTTTTAGAGAACTTAAAATGCACACACGCACATATACTGAAATGTTCGGGATCAGTATGAACGGGTGCATAATAGCTGTTCATTCAAACGAAAATGCTTAGCGCACCAAATTTTCAGACTCAACATGCGGAGTTAGTGTGAAGAGACGTTTACAAATTGCTTATCTAGCTTAGCTTCTAACCAGAAAACTGCAAAATAGAGCTCTGGCAGATTTTCTCTGTCTTTCGCCGCGCGGATATCACTTTAGCCTGCTGGGGCAATGGATTATTACTACCGATGAGAGTATAGTTATTAGTATCAATTTTCCTTTTTATGATATAACTAAGCAGAAGAGTTTAGATTTAAATAGGAAAATATTGAAACCCTTTGGAAACCCTTTTGAACACGATGCTACTGGTCTAATTGTATTCAATGATCTATGCTAAGCTATGCTAAAAGTGTTATCGCCAGATCGGATGTTTCCAAAAAAGTGCAAGTGTTCCTTTAAAGCAAGATGGATTCTGATCAGGCTGCAAGTACAGCCATATGTTTAAAATGTGACATCTAGATATTGATATATACGTATGTACCAGTATTTTTGCTTTTTCAGATTTCTGGTACCAGGTAATCGTCCCATGTCTCCTACCACCTGTACTTCCTTAATTATCATGATAATAAAACACTCATTTAGTGCCCCTGCCCTAATTGGCTGTTGATGTTTTATATCATACACCACCTGTACAAAATCATTGTGAAAGAGATTTCAGTGAATGTTTCTCTGCCATCATTGTAATATTTTTTAGTGTGGACTCTACTCATCTTTTACATCTTGACATATTGATTTTAGTGTACAGATTCTACTGAGATTTTGCATGTGTTTGCTAGGTGTAAGACCTGTTTAGCACAGCTATAAATCTTTTTTATGATAAAGATTTGATATTTCAAGAAGCTTTGTGTATTGCTATAGGCTAGCCGTCAACACCTCAACAGCAAACGCCTATTAAGCCTTAAATACCAGCTCATGTGTGCGATATTGGGAGTAGTTCAAAACCCAAATATTCCTCTCCAGTTTAACAGGTTTGTGTTGAGTGTATTCCATGCCACCATGTCAGTGGAAAACAGCGGTGGTCAGGTCAACTCAATCTGTTTCTTTTTCTGAGGAAGTTTTCCAGGCCCCATCTACAGCAAATTAGTTTTCACCTGGTCATGGCTGACACGCTGACAAAACAAAATAAATAGCTAAGTATCAAAAGTCTCCGTGATGAATATTTTCAGACTTTTCAGTTTATCTTCTCAAGCCTGGTGGTCTTTTGTTATAGAAGCTGCCTTTTGGCTGTTCCAGGACCTCCAGGGACAACAAAATGAAGTAATGTTGCAGTTTGGTTGCATCGATGCCCACTCGACATTGCCTAAATGAAAACTCTTGGTTAAAATGTTCAAGTTCAGGATGTTCATGCGACTTTGGGTGCAGCAAGACGGCTTCAGTCCTTTCCTGGATTCATTTTAGCTTCTAGATCCACACTGCAGCACTGTTACGCTTCTGGAGCGACCACAACCTCGGTCTGAATAATTTATTACACCTGTAGGTTCAGTAACACCGCCGATCCATCAGACTGCTTCCAAAAGTGCAAACGTAGCTGCTCCAGAATAATAACAGCGCTTCGACAGAGATGCTAAAAGCAGTAAATGATTTTATTGTTTAATATTATTCAACTTATGAATGATTTCTAAGAAAAATAAACTGAATATTTGCTTGCTAAGTGTCTAAATTGTATGTGAATTTGGCCTACCTAATATTTGTTAATACTACACAAAAATTATTAAATGGTATAACATTCTTACATCTAACATTATCACTCAAGCGATTAATTTTAGCATGAGATAACAAAACTAACTAACCAACTCGTTTCTCCATCATCTAACATCATGGCTCAAAAATTCCTTTTATATGATAGCAAACTAATTCAGTCACCTAACCAAACCTTTGCCATCCTAACAATATCCTCAAGGATTCATTTTTATATTATAGCTAATCAACTAACCAAATCCAAACCCAACTTGTTCCCTGTTTATCTAACATTATGGCTCATGAGATTCATTTATAATTTAACAGGTCCTAGTTCTAGGCTGATCGCATTTTGGTATCTAAGTGACCAACTAACAAACTAACTAACCTTCAAAACTGCCCAACTAATCCACCTAACCAAAGCATCTATGCTAGTTTATATTTATATTAAAGGAATAATTACTTCACCCCATGTAGGTCCAAACTCATCACAAAGTTTGTGACTGTTTTTTGTCACCACTGACTTCCATAGTATTTTTTGGTCCTACTAAGGAAAGCTACTGGTGACTCCAACACAGCCTTGCACAAAATAAACGCTAAGTAACGTTAACAAATTTAAAAATTAAAACTGCTGTGGCCAGTTGCACAAACCTAGACACCACGCTAAGAACTAGTCTGACCAACAACTAGCAGCTGCCAAGAGGTAATAACACTGCTGATATCGGTGTGTTTACAGCCATTTCCACACTATCATCAGGTCAAAGCAATTAGACTATGCGCCGGCAGTTGTAATCAAACACCCATCACAGGTCAAAGGTCAATTAAGGCTTCCAGAACACCCTAGGGCTGATGGGTAAAATAGAAGAGGTAAATAAAGACTTTAATACCTGACCTCAAAATGCTCTCTCAAGTGGAGAAGGTCAAATTTAGAAGTGAAAATATTAGATGATCAGGATGTTTTGATTAGATTGAAGGCAGAAACATCTGAAACACAACTACACACACATTTACTACAAACCAGAGAGGAACATCTGCTGAACAATAATTCAGAGGAACGTTTTTCTCTTTTATTGTTTTTTTTGTTCTTCTCCACTCTTCCTCTCTGATGGATGGTAAAACGGGCAGGTGTGGGTTTTCTTTGATACGCAGAGAGCGCGATACGTTTCTCATTCGGAGGGTTTCTGGGCTGCCTCGGAAGAAACTGCCGTGCCAGAGCGGCTCATTTTTTTTCAGAGATTGTCCATGGCCTCGACTGGAGCGTTGTCTAGATCAGAGCAGGGTTCACAATCAAACACTTATTGATTAGGATGATATTG
>NC_056721.1:5513653-5599581 GCF_018831695.1 Puntigrus tetrazona | reverse complement strand
AATGAAGATATAAAACCAGCACGTAACCCCAGGTCAGCTTGAGATGTAATTGCGCGGGAGGACTTTGATGCGTTTACGTGCAGCTGTTTCCTTATTGATTAGATTTGCATGATTGAAGACGTTATCCAGCGCACCTGCGCTTTGTTTAGCGGGGAGGAGAGTCCAGCTAGCGACAACACCGATAAAGAGGCATTATTAACACATTAAAGCAAAAAACAAACTTTGTCTAGTTAAGCACATTCGGCTCTAAAACACGAGCATGTACAGAAGCGTGTAACATCCACCCTACAGCCTTACGTTTTCCTAGAAATTTCATCTAGAATTATTCAGACCATGGTTTTCTCAAAAAGTTAACCAATCGCGTTGTGCTGAGAGAAGAGCGATGGGACAGCCACAGGGAGTTTAACATAGTTTCCACCAGCTCAACTAAATATGGAGCAGATCCGAGGTCTTATTAACCCGCTAAATGAAAAGACTACCTGGAAGTACTCGCTATTAACTACCGATGCGTTTCTGTGTGCCAGCGGGATTGGTGGGGATATAAAATGTTTGCATTCTTGGCATTGAGAACTTTAGCAGCACTTCGCGATCTGCGTGAATAGCTGCACATTAGCTATTGTGCAGGAGTCTAAAATGTCACGCTGCTTGAACCTCATTGTTAAAGCGGAGAAAGGATTCGCATGAGCATTTGGTGAGATGATATAAGCACATGTGTTTACCCCTGAGTCTATTTATCTTCCGTCTTGCTTGAATTGCTCTGAGTGAGCCGTTAGCATGACCGTAAAATGCGGCCGAACCTGCAAACGTTTTGGTTTTTTTTTTTTTTTACGCGATTGCTCTCTTTTTCGTCGCCAAATCCCCAGCTGAATATGTTTCAAGTGACTGGTTCCAATGGCAATATCCTCAGGAAAAGCAGATAAAGTTAACGGTGAGACTTCTGCTCCGTCTGATGCATTTGCACAGATCTGGAGTAAGCTGAAAACCAACATCGCCGAGGCCTACTCTTTGCGTTTTTAGGAGATATGTGAAGATATTAGCCTGTAAACAGATTGAATTCATACGTCGCGTTTGCTTTTTTATACTTAATAAATATACCACACACCACGCAATATAAACCAAAACTTATTGAGGATTAAATGCTGTAGCGCGTACACTAAATAATATTATATATAATGATAAGTGCACTCATTTAGTTATGTATACATTGTTCTGCGATTTTTCCCTGTTAGTTAGAAGAAGTCAGCTGAGGTATTATAATCGGATTGAAAGACCTCAGATCTGGAGAAGCGTCTGCTCTTCGTCACAGCCCTCGAGACATATTTTTGTTGGGGAATTTTGCTGTACCACGGCCAGCGGGACGCTTCAGGCGCTGGCTATGCCGCCGTGCTGGATTGTTTTCATAATATTGTAGCATTAACAAGCTGCTTTTTCGAGTCGTAGCGTGGTGCCAGAACGAGAGCGCCCGTGTAAACCGGTTTTTAATGTCACATTGTTTGGACATGCGGTTTTCTTGCCAAGAGAGTCAATAATCAAAGCGCTTTTCTCTAATATATCCTCCTCTCGTGATGGCATTGAGACTGACGATTAAGCGCTGCAGAATGGGACCATTTCGAATGAACTGATTCAAAATGACCGACCTTAGGGCTGTTTCGCGATATTTAGCTTTATGAATAATATCCACTCGTCTGTGTAGAGCACAGTCATAACACGTTCTTGGTTGGCATTGATGCTGATTACAATGAATAAACAGGCACGCAAAATAAAAACAAAAGTAAGGGATACTAACTTCCGCGCGAAGTCCTTCGTTTCATCAGCTTCTACTGTGGGTGCATTCTTTAACTTACACAAACAATACGTTTTCAGGTATATTTTTCTGGAAACGTTCAGGAAAATGTACAAATGATTCAAGATTCTAGGAGGTTTCTGGAAATGTTAGGAGCGTATTGTGAAGCTTTGGCGCTGTGAGCCCAGATGTTTAGAGAGTTTGGGAAGAAGTTTAAACAGAAGTTTAACTGAGAATCGGGTCAAACGCTCTTTCTTGTTATTTGGTTGGAGCTAAAAAGCAATTGAGAGAGAGCTGTAATTAAGCAAATATACGTTAATAGCATTTCTATTGAAACGGATGCCATTTATTGGAAATATATTTGTAACGATACGTAATGATAGTAAAGTAGCAATTTAGTACATGCTAATCGCAACATTATTATGCTTATAAATGAATTATTATGATTTAATGGTTTTCAAATAATATTTCAATGAGGATTTAATTTGATGCAACATAGTGCTATACATTTTATTTATTTACTTCTTATTCTTGTGCGTAATAGTAGTAGTAGTATACCTTGAGATATCAGATTTCAGGTTATCAGTTCACTGTGATTAAAATGACAATTTGAATCATTATATTGACTGACTTTCTAATAAAAACAATGCATGTAATGATAGCAATGAGGTCTCTCTGTAGTTTACAACAGACCAGTTTGTAATCGGATTTATATTTTGGGTGGATTCATTTATAACAAAACAAAGCGTATCACCTTCATCTTCTAAACGATTTTGGTCATAATCACTTCCTTCCCACAACCTCAAGAAAGCCATTCATTTCCAGCCAATGCTTTTTCATTACATACGTGTTTAACAGAAATTTTACGTGACCCATTTTTGTTCGATTAACATGATACCATTCAAGAAACAGAGATAAGCGTTTTTATAGAAATGTTGAGAAGTTTTACCATTTCCGTTCAATCAGGCCGAAGTTGTACAGCAGCATGCTGTGCATTCCAAGAACTGATTTGCTTTTAGTAAGTAAGAAAACTTGCTTATCTCACTTCATTTAACGCAATCTGCTGTTTTCTGCCTCGCAGCCTTGGCAACAGATGATTTTAATCCATCTTTTTACAGATTTCCTTTTGCTGGCTGAATAGGATGCCGGCGAGTGATTTCTATTTTGAAAGGCTCAGCTGTTAGTTTCTCAAAAGCGCTCCCTTGAAGAGAGAACACACGCAGCGCTCTTGCTAATTAACGCAGCAGACAATCAGCCTCAACGGCAGCTACTGACAACAGTCATCTGTGGCCAACTAAGAGCCGTTAAGAGCTCTGTTTCTGAAAGCGAGACAAAATGTGATCACGAAAAAACAAGCCAGACATCAAGACAGACTGACCTATTCTTGCACTATAATCAGTGTTTCTCGACAAGGCAAAGAGCACTCAATTTAGCATCAACTGAAGTTTAGCATAGTTCAAATTTTGTGATTTGTCATTGTTGCTATTTTGTAATCTGATTTTACAATATTAATGAAAAGACTTTAAAAGTATCAAAAAAACCCATAGACTTTAATCGAAGAACCTCACAGAAGCAGAACTGGATCAAATTGTTACCAACAGTATAGTTCAGGAATCAATGTTTAAACACCCAATAAATGAATATATGAATAAAAATAGATGCAATTGCTGCAATATTAACAAACAGCGGTCACTGTAAAAAACAAGTTTACTACTTCAACTATTAAAATGCATTAGCATGTGCATTATGGTAAAAATGTTTTGAGATCATATCATAGTAGACAATCTGCACCTGTAATCATGAAATGTATGAATATGAATAATAACTGTTGGTTTCATTTCGGCTCGAAACTGCAGTCAGTGTTTAGTATTGTATACAAGCATTGTTAGAGAAAGTGATGCATTGCAATATTAACGTTTCTCCCTAAAAGTAACTGGATTCACGTTACTTTTCACCCTACGTTTATTTTTGCTTGAGTAATGAGTTGGAGTTACTTTTTGCATGACTTTTTAAATCTGAGCAGGGCTTGATTGTTGTATTTAAGAGTGTAATGCAGATAAACCTTGGCTGTAAAGTAAAGTTAGGATGGTCATCTGAACTGTTTTGTAGAACAGTAGTTAGTTACAGGATTGATCTCTGTACTACCGAACAATTAAATCTATGTAGAAAACACACAGATATGAAGGATATGTGCAAAGAATCACTTTTCAAATCTGCACCAGGTACATTTATGCCGTGAGACCAGGTAGCAAAATATAATGTGAGGATACGCAGTTCTGAAGCTGCTGTATAGAAAAAGTTAAAACTTAAAAGTTATGCATGCTGAATTTATGCGGTTCTGTGACATTGAAAGCTCTGAAAATATGCAAATATAGGACAATAACCCAGGAGTTGAGGATGTACAGTATAAAACGTTGATTTAAATGATGAGTTTTTTTGTGAAGTTGTGACGACCAGGGTTAACTATTTCATGTGTGAAAAGCCCTGATGTTTCCTCTGGGAGGCTGGAGAGAAGTACACAAAGTCTTTAAGATTTGAGCCAAACAGAAGCTTTAACGTGTCCTTCTACGAGCTCGGTTGGCCCCTGTTGGCATAAGGCATCCTCCGGAGAGGATGAGGATTTATAATAATAACAGAGGTGCACGCAGGGAGTCCTTCACAAGCGTCGAGGAGTCTCTGAAGGAGATCAAGGCAAAGTGGGTCACTGTTCAGAAGATGGCTCCTGGCAAAACTGAAGTGACCCAGTTACTAAGCATGGCCGGTCCAAGACAGGCAAATGAGAAGGGCAGGCGAGCCACCCAAAGAAGAGTGCGTGCTACTGGCCATATAAATGACTTATGACCACCGCTTGACCGTCAGAGAGAGAGGCGCATCTCAGCAGCTCTTTTGAGACCAGGGAATCGCACCTCGAGCTTTACCTCGCATCTGCGTCTTTGTCACTTTTGTCCAGCGAGAACAAACGAGGTCAAATGAGTTGTGAAATGGGCGCCAGGCGTTCCTGCGGCTGTTTGCTCTTGGGAAGCGAGGCTTACGGCTGTCGCTGCGTTCGCGTGCACGGCGCTGGGAGACAAAGCTTGATAGCAAAATATCTGTCGAGCAGAAATCGCGGAGAAACTCAACAGACTGCAGAGTCTCGGGCTGTCCCGCGTAAAGGCATCAGCAGGAGGAGAAGTGTGTTTGCCAAGAGGCGAAAGATCGCTGTGGCACGACGACTCACTCGCTATCGGATCACGAGTGCGTCTGCTTTGAGGGCGGTGTGGTAAGAGCACATCTGGCTTTAGGCTCATTGGATCGATCTTGGCAGGATGTGGCTATTTCCATACCTCATTGGATGGTATTTAAAGTAAGTAGCGGTCACCAATAATGTGATCATTATGAAAGCGTCACGCTCTCATTCTGACCTCAGTGCTGGAGCGAACTCCCTCCTGTGTCTTTTGTTGAACAGACAAAATGTTATTACCTTATTGATATTAGGTGGATTTATGGTTTTGGTTTCAAAGTGTTTCAAGTGAACCAAATAAACAAATGTAAAACAGCATAGCATATTCTTGACTGTATGAAAAACTAATTCATTAAAGAGAAGTGAGTGATTTTCTCTCATTCGATTTCGTTTCGATCATGGGTTTTCAAAATCACCTCAGTTCATAGCAAGATCCTTGCATGTCACTTCTAAATGCTAATGAGCTCTGCTGACCCGCCCTCTCCTCCTTGGGGTTATGAGCAGACTCTGTACTTTAGCCATGAAAATGATCTAACTATGAAATTTGTAGCCTAATAATGAAAGAACTAAACACATAGACACTACAAAAACTAGAAAGTAAATATTTAGTCCGATATTGTAACCCATAACTTCATGCAATAGCATCTATAAATGAATACATTTATGCCGAAAACACCACGTACTTAGCTATTTTATAATTCAGAGCCCATGAAGGAGAAACTAAAGGTGTGCGCTCTGAAGCTAATAGTTTATATAATACGTAAACATACTGGAATGGAAGATTCCAGCACTGGAGAGCTATTTTTCTTAAATGTTTGTACATTGCTACTAACATCACTAACAACATCATTCAAATCATTTTACCAGAGAAGTCATTAGAAAGCATTAACTTCATAAAGTCTGCTCCCCATGTGTCACGAGGATGAGGCCCGATCCACTAGACTCACTCCTACCTTTCCTGCTAAAATGACCATCTTGTTTATTAAGAGACTCACTTTGAGATGGCTCACTTCGTTTTCTTGGCCAGCGTTCAGCTAAGGCAGCCAATCCAGCTGTTTAGCCACAATCACAAGACCACGACAACAAACCAGACACAGGAACTAAATAAAAGGTTTCCACATTATTCACCTTCCCACATGCAGCTTGCATTGCAAGATCCATTCACCAGCTGGTTTCCAAGCTCTCCTGGAGTGGAGAAAAAAACCTTAACGTATGGGCGATAGTAAAGTGGCAGCTTAGATTAGCAAACACCACCAATAGCTTCACATTTGAACATTTTCGGAGTGGTTCAGTCCATGAAAATAGAGGCTATTAATATCAAATAATTTTCTATATGTATTATTTTTAACTGTGTTTCTTGCATCTGATTATGTTTTAGGGAGAACAAGAAATGTCCAAGTTTCTGGATAATGTTCTCAGTGAAAGCGACCAGTCAGTTTTTTCTCGTTCTTTGACCCTCTTTTTATGTTGTTTTATCTCATTTTTATTTTTGGCCTGTTTTCAATTTATCTACATGGCATTTTTAAACTGGTACAGGTTGAGATCCCAACTTGAAGGTCTTGAGAAATCAGCGCACGAAACTAACACTGATATGCTCAAGTGTTCTTAAACTGTAAAATGACCAGACCATTTAAACAACTTTACAGTTCAAATAATACTATAAGAACTTCTACTCAGATCTGCTCAGAATATAAAAACAAAGGTGCTAAAAAAGGTTCTTCACAGATGTGCCACAGAAGAACCATTTTGGTTTCACAAGACTTTCCATTCAGTCAAAGTTTCTTTGAAGAATCACCATCTCTATCTTACCTTTTAATAATCTGAGAGAAATTTTTCAGCACAAAGAAACTTTTAAAGACAGAGGATTCTTCAAGATGTTAAAGGATTCTTTATGGAACCATTTAAGACAAATATGTTCTTCTACTTGGCTTGTGTGAAAGCACCTTTTGTCATGCATTTCAGTAATAAAACAATAAATTTTACCAAAGAAGTCTTGAGGCATGAAAAAGTTAGAGCTGAGGTGGGAAAGTGATCAGAAAGTAATACCAGTCAGGCTCAGACTCCAGTCCGCTCAGGCCAGCCACTCATCTTGACACGTACTGGAAAGCAGACAAGCTCGAGCACAGCTGCCTTTAATCACCAATGAAACATTCATTGCCAGTTCAGAGCTTCCTGTGAGGAGGAAGAATCCTCCTTGGCTGCATCTGGAACAACCCAACGAGAGACTAATTAAGTGGGAACTCAGTAAAGATGATCTAATTCACAATCACTTTTTCAAGTACCAGGAACAAAACAAGATCAATGGACCTGGGGATCCCACATGAGGCACGAAGTAGATGCTGCACCACTGTAATGAGTGATACGCTTGACAACATAATGATGTCCTCCGGGCTATTTCGTATCCATTATTTGATCCTGAGTACAAACCCATGATTTACAAATATATTGCTCTTTTTTGCAACACCATTTTATATTTCCATACTGCCTGTTCTCAGCAGTTTTTCCAAGAAAGCTTCGATTCACTGAGTGGCACTAAAACACCACGTTCAATCATTAAACCCTGGAACATTTCACATTTTAAAAGGGTGCAGTATGATGTTGCCTAAAAGAACAATATTTCAGGTGCAAAAAAAAAAATTCCGATGAGTTGATAATTTATTGCAAAGCTTACTTATTGTTCTCAAAAGTTTGTGGCTTTCCCAGTGCACTGTGATTGGCCGATACTGCAAGCATCTGATGAAAATGTCAGTGCTATCATAGCCAAGGTACGAAAACACGAACCAAGGCATTTGTTGTATCCATTAAAGTTCATCATTACTACTGATCATCATGGCTTAGTGCTGTCTTTTTACGCATTATTTGCATCGTGCATGCCGTAAACACCATGTGTGCATTAAAACCCCGTTCACTGCTCGAAAGAGTCATGTTGGAAAGTAGCATGCATGAGGCCACTTTAATAAGAAAAATGTAACTTAGCTACTAAAGGGTGTGAGTCAGAAAGTAGCCAGACTGTTCTTTTAGAGAGGTAGAATTACCTCACTTTGCCTTAATCGCCTTAACACTCCAAAGAAAGGAAAATCTGAAATGTCGCATCATATGAGCCATTTAATTTATTTTATAATGATGAGTGAGATGCCCTATTTATGCCCATATGTGTTCAGTAGCGTGAAACTTATACAGTTTAGCTGTATAACAATAATTATTGACAAGAATATTTGACAAGATGAATGTTGATTTATTTGACCATTTAGAGTGAAGGATGTATTCCAAAAGCCATAATACTACTAATAAAATGTCTATAAGAGCACAAGTAAAAGTAACACATGCTAAATTAAAAACCACATGACACTGATTAGGAAATGCATATAGAACTAGATTGTACCATTGATATACCATTGTATTTGCTAATTATGTTAGATTCTATTGGCGTTTTTCATATATAATGCATGAGTAAGCTTTCTGTAGAAGTTTGTTTGTGTGAGTTTCATTAGACAAAAGAAGTTTTAGTCTCTACTCAGCTTAATGCAAGATCAACCCAGGAAGTAACATGTTGTTGTGTCCTCAACATTTTATTTTATGTAGTCACTGGTTAAAAAGTAACAAAAATACTTGAGGCCATGCAATGTGCGAGTAACTTTGTTCACAATACATCACGACTTTGTCATATATTATGTTAGAGTTATATGCACACTGTACTCATCTTTTTCAAATATGTGTTTACGGAGAGCGTATTTTTACGTTTTGTTAGGCAAGCAATGGTCGTAATGCGTGACGGCTCTTGCTGTGGTCTACAGCTCCTCTCTCGACCAGGACAGAGAATAAAATAGGCATTAGGATTTATTCTCCTGATATCTGGAGCTATTTCAAATAAGCAAGCGCCCCTGAGATGTCAGTCCGGCGGTAATCTGCGACTGTGATGATGAATAACGCAGCAGGCCTGACGTTCATGTTTTCCTGCAGATGTCTGGGCTTTGTCAGGAGACATGTGTAGTCCACTTTAGTAGCGTCCGAGCACCAGACTGTCAGGCTTTATGTGTTGTTTGAACAAGAGTCAGGCTTGTCTGTTAGCACAGGTAGGCGTACTGTTTTGCGTTTAATGCTGGAAAGGAAATCACGCATTCAAGTTTAAATGAAGTTTTATTACACGCACCTGCTGCAGGCGTCGAAGAGATTAGTGAATTATTTGATTTTAATTATTAGTTAATAAACGGCGCCTAGAGGCGCCAGAGTACACTCAAAAAGATCATAAGCCACGATATTTGCTAAAATGTTTTCAAGTTTTAACACTGAAATAGAGTTACTCGTCCCTGTGTTGGGGTGCACATTACTCAAAAATAAAAATATAAATAAAATTATAGCTGCTTATTACATCTTTGCAGTGCAGTTAATAGAGATATTGCATGATTTGTTATTAATTGCTTTCTAAATCTATATAAAGAAATCAACCACTTGAACAATAGCATACCCAGGAATAGACATAATTTGATTTGGTTGATTCTTAATTTGTGCTTGTATCCTACTCGTCTACATGCAGTCTATATGCAGTATTTAATGCAATTACAGCTGTAAAAATAATGACAATATATTAATTCATTTCTCAGTAATGCATTTCTACTCTAGTTCTTACATATGATTAACAAAACTGGAAACAAAAAAACTCAGATTCAATTAACAAAACACAAAAGAAACTTAAGGCAGTAAAATTACTAAAACAATTTAGATAGCAAAAGCAGCAAAATTACAGCAATAAGTCCATTTATTTATATTTATATATATACACATATATACACACACACACACACACACACACTACGCTTTAATTATATTTCCCATATTTTTTCATTTCCAGTGTTTTAATGCTAATTTTTTTACATTTATTTTACTTATCTTTATTTATATATTTATTTACATTTTAATTGTAACAAATCAATTCCAAGATGCTGATAAAATCAGACAATAAAATTTGCTCCCAAAAGAGGATAAAAATATGGCTATAATAGTATATCATGTATTTATCTAAAAGAATATCACTTACCTGAGAATATATGCAATATATAACAAAACACTTGAAATATAACTAGTTTCATTTATTGTTTTTATTACTTAAAAATACATATATAATACAGTTTTTTTGTAATGAGCGCTAGTATTATAACACTTCAGAAGTGCTATGAGAGTCTGTAAATAGCTACGTTCCAAAGCGCCCTTTAAAGGCCTTTTTCAATTACTCACTTTGTCTTTAACCACAACTACCTAATATTTAAATGTGATTAATATTTCAGAAGTCAGGTTAGACAGCATTTACATAATCTCACTCACATTGTCCGAGGCGCTATTAACCGGAATAGCGACGTCCCATCTTCTGCTTATCTACGGATTACTTCTGAACATTCATTTAGTCTCACATTGTACTTCCGCTTTCTCCTCCCTTAATTACAGCGGCTTCTGCAGATGTGCTGCGCTTCCTCGCGTATGATCAAATAACAAGCGGGATCAAATCGGTTGCCATTAGAGCAAATAATTAATCAGATTATTATTGCAATCTGCCGTGATAGATCGCGAGTTAAACGGCTCTCTCTCTCTCTCGGATGAATCCGTGCAGGGCGCTCAATTCACATCGATATTTTTGTTTACGCGCGCAGTCACGCTAAACACTGCCAAATGCACCTCTTTTTGGCCGCACCGCGTTACCTGGCAGGAGAAGTGATTCGCGCTCTACTCCCGAACGATTTAACCTCGTCAGACTCATCGCGCAGCTTACGACCTGCTGCCAGTTCTGACGGTTCATGTCTCCACTAGTAAAAACACTTCAAAGAAGCCTGAAGTTTAATTACACCCTAACAGGTGGCGGATGTAGAGAGCAGTCCAGGTGGGGCGTCCTTGACCGGGCCTGCTTTCTCTCTTCTGAAACGCGCTCCATATCCCCTTTTTACAAGCTTGCGAGCATCAAGCCTGAAGCTACGTTTACTAAGCGCACTGTGCTGCTTTCACACATTATAACAAAAATACAGTTTTTCCCTGTACATGCGCAACCGGTTTTTGCAAACTATTAAATGCTTAAAATCATGGTGTACAATTTCAAATAAAAACCAACAATTTAATAATATTTACATAACACTAAACATCACGTTTCTTTGTTCTGGGTCAGAGACGTACACACCTGTAAGGTTCCTTCCGAGAACACTTTTAAATCTCATAAATTTAACTGGAAGCTAAGTCCCACGGTTTAAAGCTAAGCCCTGTTAGGTAAAAATACATCAGTTCTGCATTCCAGTTGAATCTTACATTTAAACCGTGTTCCCTTACACTTTAAAAATCCTGCCCATTATATCTTCCTCTTTGCTTGAGTGTTTTAATGCAGGACTTTATCGTCGTAAGGATTGATATGATGAGTCTTTGTTGTGACCACTAAATGTCCCCAGAGGTCTCCAGGCTGTAAAGGTCTATAACATTTTTATAAAGAGAAAGCGCAGTGAGGCAAAGAAACCTAACAGTTCAGTTCATCCTCCCAATCCCCCTTTGGCCAGCTGCTTTCCAACGACAGCTTTAGATGTGAGGCTGGAGAAATGCAGACCTGCCATTCACCACATCGATAGATCCTCTGCTGCATATACCACGCTCTGGTTAAAGAAGAGACACAGGCTTCTCCACTTTTTTTGTGCCATTGCACATTTTATTTATTAACTAATATTAACAATCGTAGCCACTATAAGCACCTCTCTGGACAAGATATACAATAGGAATACATTAGTCACATCAAATCCATACTCTCCCTAAGCATGATATAAAATATACTGAACTCACACTACAGAACAATATTTGGGAAACTTATTTGGATAATTTAAATGACCGATCAATATTTTGCTCGTAGCTATGTTATATGATTTTGCAATTATGCCCCTATGTGATGATAAAACAAAACTCGAACTGGCTTTATTCCTTTGAGTTTACATAGTTTACAGTTTTAACGTATGTGTTTTTATATATATCCCTTATATACATGATAAATATACAGAGCACATGCACACTCTGGCGCATTACTTAAGCTTTTTGTATCATCAAGTTATCTGAAATATAAAGCGCTACAATTTAAAAAAAAACTTGTTTGGCATAAGCTAAAGTACATTTTTATAAAAAATTGTTTGAATTAAATTTCAGCTCTACACTTTACTACAGTAGTAACCTCAAAAAGAAAACACTAGCATGGCAAATACTGACATACAGAGCACTTAGAAGGCATATTAATAAAAATGACATTTTTATTTCAGCATTTACTCTCCTTATCCAGCCCTGTGCAGAAGAGCATGATGGGGCGGGGAAATCCTGTAGTAAAATGGCAGATGTACTCTTATAATATTAATGTGATGTAGTAAAAATTGAAGTACTCTCAACTCAAATGAATTAAATAAAAGTGGTTATAAAGAACCGTATTGATTAATGTCGTTTGCCAGAGTAAACTAGAACAAGCATCAAATATTAACTTTACAGCCTGCACTTAATTTAAACCACGTTATTTGAAGCGAAAATGTATTAGGATTTAATAAAAAAAAACTGTACAACCTGATACAATTGTTATTGAAATTGAAACCACTCGCATAATGGTGCTGAATGAAAATTATTTTTGTAAATAAACCAGACAGTAATGGAGAATTATTTTCGTGTATTTTGACATGTATACGTATAATTTTTAACCCTTCAACAAGGATTTCATTAACAGCTCATGTAATTTTAAGAAGCATAAATGTGTTTATTTGTAGAAAATGCAGACGAGAGTTGAGGCTTCTTCATTAATATCATTTTGATATTTAGTTTAACATCTGATTTCAATGAAACCACAAACTTATTGATTTCTGGTGATTACTTTGAGGAACTTACTTTAAATTACTGCCATAATGTACAAATCAGATATGAGGCGTACAACTAGGAGTGCTTACAAACATGTTCCTATATTCACATTTTACATTTAAAATGTTCAGAGTGAGTTTAATCCCTACAGAACCATCTTGATTAACAGTTCTTATACTGACTTCATATGTAACGATTAAAGTAAGAGCGATTAAACACCATTTTTTTCCAGTGGAAGCGTATCCCTTTATAATAAGCATCTTTCTTTTTGCAAAAAGATTGATATGATTCAGTCATTCCCCGGCCGAGTCGTATTAGTTTTGGAGTACCATTTATAGAGGCGTTTTCATGAGTCTGAGCTGGATCTTTCCCACCACTGCGGGTGTGTTTACACCTAAAACGCACCACGATGGTGATTCAGGCAAGGACGTTCTTCTTATCTGTATTCGTCTGAGGCTGTTCCTGCTCAGTGATCTGGAAGTGTCGATCCGGAAGGGACAGGTTAGAAGATGAAACTCTCCCACTGCGTCTGGAAGTGTGAACCTGAGCGGATGAGCATAGACAAACACATGCTGGCGCTGTTTCATCGGCTTTTAGGGAGCATCCATAATAATCCGGGTCACTTATATCACCTGGTTTCACCCCTCTCACTCCTCTCTACTTAAACTTTTCTCAATCCTGGCTGGTGGTAAGATTTAATTCCATTGAGATGACCCATCTTTTGATAGTAATAAAGAGAAATCCCAGTGGAGGAGATGAGCAGCAGGCCTTCGTCTACGCGAGGTAATTCGTCATGAGAGAACAGCCTGTGGAAGCGGGACTTCATCTGAATATATAAGTTTATCTTTAAATGAAGAAGGTTAAGATGTAAAGTCTTTACCAGTATAAAAATATTACATCGAATTTCATTTGCAGATATACTTTGGAGGCTAATGCTATATCGCGCAGCTGTACGCGCCATCGAAAGCAAGGCCACGCACTGAAAAATAGATGACTTACTCAGACTGACACATAGGAGCTCACCTCACACTCTATAAATCAAAACACATAGTGTGCTTCAAGCCTCAGTGAAATCCACTCCAAAAAAGCTGAATAAATGGCTACAGCTTCCAGTACATGACAACCGACATCAGGGCTTATTTGATGAAACCTTCACAATGTGCTACTCCTCACACTGATGAAAGAGAGAGACATCAAGTATGTGAGAGGATAACACATATATATTCTTGTCACAACCAGCTACTTTGGAGTGCCCGTATCCCACCACTAGAGCACACTTCTTTTGGATTGTTTTCATTCCCCTCAGCTTTTTGTAATTTACAAGTCCATAGTTCTCCTACATATACACCATGTTCTATGTCCTTTGCTGATGGGCTTTTGTTTTGTCCACGCGCTGTTCCTATTATTACTCCACTGGCAGGCTTGTTTTTGATAGGCTTTATGTTTTTCTCTGAGTCATTCTCTGACAGAATACTTCCAGCCGTAATTGAGTCGAGCAGTGAGAGCACAGTTTTAGATCAGAGAGAGCTTCCTGCATGGAGGTGCGGCCCTTGCCCAGAAGTTTTGGATTAGTGCTGAGAGACTGAGTTGTCAGGGTATGGACCTTAAAATAATTTAGATTCTTTTTTTGGATGAACCCTACTATGCCTTTGGAGATGCAATCCGGCGGACCCAAAATCCAGTGGCTCCAGAAGTTGAGGTGGCCCGGCTCTTTCAGGTCCCTCCCTGAGCCCCGTGCCTGCCCGGCTCCACCTAAGTTTACATTAGGCCCAGAAGTGCACATGTCTGAACACTCTTTACAGAGTCTATTCCCAGTCTGAGGAGCCTGCAGAGTCCACTCCCCGCCAGTCCGGCTCAGCCTAGAGTCCCTCAGGAGTCCCACTCCAGGAGTCCACTTCTGAGTCTGCTCCAGTCCTAGAACCCACTCCAGTCTGAAAGTCCTCAGAGATCGCTCCTGAACTATGAGTCTCTGCTTGTCTCCGCCAAAGAAAGGCTATGGCACTGCTAACTGCCTGTCCCACTGTGGTGAGAAATCAAGGCAGAAGTGACTAATCTGGCCTTGATCTTCTTTGCAGTCACCAGCCAAAGCCATCGGCTGAAATCAGTAGCCTTATCTGCTCCAGCTGTGGTGGCCCCCACCTGCCCTACTAGCCTTGCCCTGGCACCCTTCTCTGTCACACTTCCTCACAGCCCCTATGCCTTTGCGCCCAGACCACGGCCTGCTGTCCCTCCCCCTGGTCCACCTGCTTTTCACCTCCATCCTGGACTTTGACTTTGCCAGTAGGTCTGAGATCCTCTCCATAAGACTGGGGTCGCTTTCACAATCCAACTGCTGGAGAAAGCGCCTTAGGTCAGCCACTAGAGAGAGCACTACTTTTGGATTATCCTTCACGGTTCTGAACTTCCAGTTCCCATCACTCCATGCGCGATACATATGTATACATACATACCATTATTAATGGGTGCATAACTAGCCTATTTTACACTGCACTTGTATTTTATGCACTCACTTGTGAAAAGGAGCATGGTTAAGTGACATTATACTTAATATACTAAAGTAATTGTAATACAGGTGTGTAAAATCATAAATAACTTCTACTTAGTATATATATATATATATATAAATTTGCTGTGGAAGGACTTTATCATAAACATCATTTAATACTAGAATTGCATGTAAAAGCCACAACAGAGACACAGAAACACACAACATCAATAAGCAGACCCAACAGAAAGGCACAGACAGGAACTAATATACAATTAGTAATTAAACACAGGTGCAGGGGAATCAGCTAATAATCAAGCTAATCAAGTACAGGGGAAACAGACCAAATAAGGACAGAAACAGGAACAGACAGGGGCCAAAACATAGCAAAAACAGTCAGAATCTTGACACATATACAGAGAATAAAGAGAAAAAAATTTATAAAAGGGGAAACCATAAAAAATACAAAAAATTCAAAATAAATGAAATAAATGAAATAAAAAATGTATAATAACTTTTTATTATAAATCAAATACAATGAGAATATCTTGGTAATAATAAAATATATATATTGGAATTTAATAGAAATTAGATACATAGTTTTTAATAGTTTTTAAATTTAAATTCTATAATTTCTATAATAAATATAAAATTCCCATAACTTCACCTAGGTGAAAAAGAAGTGAAGTAGATATTATTTTTAGTCTAAAATATTTCTGTGAATTTAGAAACAAACTTGTATATAAAATAAAAATATATAGAAAATATATATAGAAAATGTTATGATTTACTTTATGGTAATTCAAAGAAAAACACAAAAAAATTTTACAATTTTTCAATGTCTTTATATTTATTCCATATAAATCTACACAGTACTCATGCATATATTATATAAAGAAAAAACTTACTAATAATTTTTCTAGCACTAATCTATATTCATAAATATTTATTTAAATAAATTATTTAAATATTTATTAAATAAAATAATATTAAAATATTCATATATTTAGAGAGAGTAGAGAAGAGAGAAAGAGAGAAAAACACAAGTACTTAATTACACCACATTTATATTATATAAGAATGTGCACATTAATTAACAGTAAAATAATGCATTCACAAGATATCGTTCTATCACGTCTTAAAAAGCCACTACTTGGCCAGTTTTATCTGAAATTATGTCAAAGGAGAAAAGCTGCTCTATTGAGAGGTCTGAAGAAAAGGGTGCCTTTGTAGGAGACGAAAAAGCCAGTCTCCCACCTAACACTATCCCAGGTGTCTTTTCTCCACGTCAAAGCTCAGCCACAGATGGCTATACCGGCGATATAAAGGCGCATCCTCCTGAGAGGTGACCTTGGGCGATCGACCTCACATGCAACAGAATGTGAAAGAGCCGAAGAAGAGGCGGTGGGAGTGAGCCAGGGTGTTTTAAGGCAGCGTACCTTTGTGGCGCTACCGTCGCGCGCCGCAGGCGCTTCTTCGGCGGGCCTTTTAATAATGCAGCAGGCTGGACAATAAAATTGACAATCAAAGGCCTTTATTCAACAAGCATTCACTGAATAATTCACGCCCTGCTCTGATTAGACTCGAGCCAACACGTGGGTAAGAGAGAAGAGAGAGAGAGAGATGCGAAGGGAAAACAGCGAGTGAAAGCGGAACGAAAGAGCGAAAGATTCACAGCCCTTTACCCGTCACAGCACCTCCGAGGAAAAACAGAGGATGAGAGAAAAGAGCAGAGTGAACCCGGAGAGGAGAGACGGGAGGAAAATAGCCTTTGTTGTGTCGCGCGCCGTGTCTTGAAAGTGGGGACTATTATTTGCGGTGGCCTTGGCAGGCCATTGCTGATGTATTGATGAATGGATACAATGGCGGCACGTTGAAAGCGCGCGGGAGGCGTATAGAAAGGACACAGATATTCCAGTGATTCCTGGCGGCTCTAAATCCGTCACGCCTAATAACATATATCACTCACTGCTCTTGTGTTTGTGGACTAACTGAGTGAATTCATGCTGTGTTTTGCCTCAATTTGTAAATAGAAAAGAACCAAACATGCAAAAGGATCAAGCGGTTCTAGGATATATATATATATATATATATATATATATATACACACATATATATAGTAGTGCTGTCAAACTATGAATCACGATTAATCAAATTCAAAATCAAAGCTTTTGTTTATTTAAAAAAATATATTTTAATGTTTTAATGTAAAGCAGCAAATCAGCATATTTCTGAAGGATCATGTGACACTGAAGACTAAGAAAAGTTAAATAGTTTACGTTTTTGTTAAATAGCTTGCGTTTATGATCATTGCTCTTTTATTTAAATACTTACCTTTTGACTGTTAAGCTTTAATCTGGAATGATCCGATGTGATATTGTGGCCCAAACTCCAAAGTCTCTGACTGCCAGCTGAAGCGTCAGTAATCTGACAAAAAAAGTGAAACTCTAAAATACACAGATTCATATTTTACTTGAACTGTAATATTTAAACACTGCGTTATACGCAAGTGTGGAGAGAAAAAAGGGCGTGTGATTTCTGACTGTTTCCAAACAAGTTTCCTAAACACGCTGTTGCTGTGGTCAGAAATGCAGGCAGCCACGCCCCATTAGTCAGCTCTCAAGCAAAAACACCCAGTGTTTGATGCCGGCGCTCTTTAGGTTTTCTAAAGAAATCAGCTTAATGAATTTCATAGGAAGGTTCTTCCAGGATGTTGATGTTTTCTCGTCTAAATCAAGCACATAGGCTCCTTTCTTCACCCTCTTTTCCTACTTCACTCTTCCTCTCTCTCACCCTTCTCTCTCGTCTCTTATTCTTTGCTCCTCTTCATAAAACCCCAATCCTCTATTAAACTCACTACACAGTCGGGAATTTACTGCTCAAATCTAAAATAATTAGGAAGTAATTATTGGCGTTTATATCATACGTCCTATAAAAATAGATTTTAAGATCACCTTAGAGTAATTATAGAGGAGCTGGCGTCAGAGTTAATAATTGCTGCTCTGAGCGTTCAGAAGTAGATTTACACAGTTATTACCGTACACTAAATCAAGGCAGACGTTATTTGTGTGTGTTTAGAGATATGAGTGTATTAGGAAACATTTTATACAAAATGTATTTTTTTGTTTACGCCCGTGAGCCTCCATTGAGAAATTTTGAGGCGCAGCACGTGTTGTCCAAATAAGATAAGCAATGTATTTGTTTGTGTAGTTTAAACGTCTTTAAGCTTGGGAAGAAAATAATAGTTTTAAAAGTATCTAGGATGCCCTCAATTGCCACTATGCTGTGAAAATTAATTTTTTTATTGATTTACGCTAAAAGCATGAAAAGGAGGTTGTAAAGGTGGAATAATTTAGTCGATTATTTGAGATGTTTGCTGCAGGAAAGAGAGGGCGGGCATCTGTTTTGGCTCTGCTGTGAGAAACAGAGAGAAACCATCTTCTGGAGGGAAAACATGTGGTTTTAACATTTGTGTGTGTGTGTGTGTGTGGTGAAAAGTTTGCATCATTGCATTTGACTCTTGAAGTACGCTTTTAAGCGAAAGGTCTAATGTACTAGATCAAACCAGTACTAGTACTGGTTTAGTACTAAAATACTAGTACTATCAAGCTTCTACAAAAAAGGATGAACCAACAGAAAAAAAAAACATATATATATATTGTACAAATTTAGAAGTAAATTACTTGGAAGTATATTTTTGTTTATGATAAAGTACGCAGTACACTTTAACCATGTTTAAAAGACAAAGTAATTATGAATGACATGTCCTATTGATTGGGTGAAAATGTTTATATATTTTCTTTTTTACATATATTTTTATTTTCATATAACTGCAGTATGCAGTTAACAGCAAGAATAATTTCAATAAATATTCCAGTACAAGTATGAAAAGAAAAAGTGCTTTTCACGAAGAGGCAGTAATGATGCGTAACGGTGTGACCAATCGCGTGTTTTGGGGGGCGAGGAGTCATCTGTCAGTCCGACCAATAGAAGACAAGTTAGTGTTGGAGAAACATTTGGGGAAAGATTATTTTATTACTTTATTTTTTTTAGATTTCATTTTATGGCTCTCCATTAGTTCAGCAAGCGCCTAATGCCTGAAATATACATTTTAGAAGCGAAAATCAAACTGAACCCAGGACTTGTATTAGAACCTAATATAATCTGAGAAATGCTGGTAATCGCAGTATGCAGTATTTTTATTTATTTTTTACAAGCAAATGCATACTCTTTAAATTACTGGATTATTTATGAATTATTACAGTATGCCCTCTCTTACTGACAAACACACATAATAAGTTAGCTTTTACATTATGTTTAAGTACCAAGACCGCCTCTCAGCGCGCAGACACCTACTGCGCCCGTTCATCTTTGGGGTGAAAAATCGTTCAGCCGGACTAACGCAGTCATTAACCTTCCCCGAGTTGCAAAAACCAGCGCAGACTTTCAAGCTACGGCGCAGTCCTGATGTCTCTGACATATTGCTGGCTCAAGGAAAGCCTTTCATTCATCTTCGATTGAGGAGGGCGAGAGATGTTCATTATCCGCTCGCACGAAAGCTGCTCAGCTGCCGGACATTCAATCCCCCCTGCCTCCCCTGAGATACGCAGGCAGAGCCGGAACAGGAGCACTTTTATTGCTGTATTAATGAGGAAGCTCCTGTTTCCGAAACCTGCACCCCTCTGCCCCGACAGACCCCGCCGCACCCCGGGAGCTCGAGGTGAAACCAAGAGTGCCTGCCAGGCTCTTCTTGAACATTAAACATCAGAAAAAGCTGCACTGCATTTAAGGATGGCATATTTTACGACTGGAATACGGTGTAGAAAGTTATAACAAGCCGCTGTGAACGCCACCGCTGACCATAGAGTCACACACACACACACACACACACACACACACACACACACACACACACACACACACACACACGAGGGTGATGCTGGCCACACCTCAGCACCGGACAGCGGGCAGGCAGACGAAAGCCTTGGATACAGCCTTTCTGCTCTTCTCACCTGCTTTCTCTGCTCTGTTTTTCACTTCTATGCTGAGACAAGTGCTCTTTCCACATGGATAGAAGCAGGAAACGTTTTTCAGGAAAGACACGAAGTCAATAGCAATCAGGTATACAATGCTTTAGTTTTTCATCAACTTCACGAGGTGAAACCGCTACACATTAAAATATTTGGATTCATTCATAATGAAATTATTAAACAAGCGGGACGTTTAACTTCATTATTCTCTAAATTTCTATTGCATTATTATTTATTTACCATTATTATTAGCTATTATGTGTATTGTTATTGTATTATTATTTTAATTCAAATAAATAAAAGTATGCACATGAGAGATTTCTCTCAATACATATGATTTGAAAGTTTGCAGTTATTAATAAACTTATATTTCCTGCCAAAAAATTTTTAAGATAAAATGTAGTAGCAAATATAATACGTTTTTTGAGTCCTCATTAAATAACATTAGTAGCCAAATAAAAGTTGACAAGAAAATATATGTACTTTTTAATTTTCTTTCTATACTTTCAAAAGACTTTTGGAAGTTTATTACCAAAGTTTATAGTAAGAAAATTGAACATACAAATGTTTTTATTATTATTATCATTTATTTATTTTATTTACTTTTACTTTACTTTATTAATATATATATATATTTAACACTTTAATACAAAACATGATGTATAACTAAATTTGATCATTTGAGGATTAAGAGGAAACAAAATAACTTAATTTAGAAGCAAATTAAAACGCAAGCTATTGAGTTTCCTATGACAGAAACATCTAGGTTTTGATGCAGCAACCAATTCCTAAAGACTGAATCATCCGTTCGTTAAGCATACTGTATAGTATCACATAAACAACAACAACAACAACAAAGATTGCTTAGGTATTGGTTTCACCATTTGGCCTCAGATCCTGTCTGCGATTTGTATCCTGTGACCATCTGCCCGCACGGCCATTGCTAACAAAATAAAAAAGTGATGACTTATGAATGCCCAGAGGGCTTGACACGTGCTCGCTAAACATCCTCCCTGACTGCAAGCCGCCCTAAACAAACAGTCTGACAGCCAAATTCAATATGAAATGCGTCTTAACGGCATTGCGCTTATTCACTTTAGCGTCATTTACAGTAAGTCGCATTTTCTTTCGGCCATGCCAACGGAAAAGAAAGAATTGTTCGTTTCCACCCAGTCTCAAAACCATAAACAGGTTGATATTTAATCGCATGAGTCACGGACCACTGCAAATTATGTTTGACAAATACATTTAAAGGGATCTTCTGGGTTATGAGAGCATGTTGAAAGCTACACATTTCTCGCATGTCAGTCTGCTATGAGACATACATGATATATGTGGCGTGCGTTTTTGTGTTGCGTGTTTGGCTGTAGGCTCCTTTCAGCGACGGCGCCAATGGAAAAATAACGCATACATGTACTAAGCTCCCACTCTGGATGGAGTTTAGGCGTATTAAATTCATTAGATGTTTCAATTTAATAAAGAAAATGTGCGGTTGCTGTTGTGCTGCACTATGTTTTTAGCATGTAGCTGCGAGGCTGCTAACGCTAGCTGCGTTTTCTTTCTCAGGAGCACTCCTCGGTTTTCTCTGATAGTATGATCTCACGCATATAAGTCCGTAGAGTGGGGTTTTTTTAACCTTTATCACTGGGAATCCAGCGCTGATTTGAAGGCTCGTACACGTTTGTGGGACGAGTTGCGGCGTCGAATGCTTTGCCCGAGCAAGCACCGGGCTAAGCACCAAAATTGAGGAAAAACATTTGGAGATCCTAGCTTTGTCGGGCCGAGATGACAGTCTCAACAAACAGGGAGCTGCGTGGCGTGACAAGCTCGCGCTGCTAACAAATTCTGCTGCCATGGCGATCGCTTTAAACAAAGGCGACTTTCAACAGGGTGAACCCAAGCTTAGAACGGACAGAGAAAGAGAGGCTGTTTGTTTGTGGATTTTGCGAGGATGTCGGCGAAGCGCTGAAAAGCGCCGCGTGGCTCTAATGCACATCCACTGCTTTTATAGACTTTATATGGCTCTCATCTCCGAGCACAAGAAAAACAGCGTCTCTAAAGAACACAGAGACAGATCGTTGTTATGACTGGAATGAGAACAACCATCCCTCTCCCGGCTCGATGCGAAACAAGTTTTAAAAAAAGCTGCGACTGGTTTGTTTTGCAGAAGCGAGAAGCGTCATCTCGAATCGGGTTTTTTGGTGGCTTACTTAGAGACCTTTGGCCTAGAAAATGCCACGGGGGAAGATAATCGCAGCGTCCGTCGGCATAAAAGTGAATCGAAATGTCATTTATTAAAGTCGAGGAGAGTTAAAAGCGGTTAAAAATAGAGGTTTAGCGTTGCGAGGAGATATAATGCATACCAGATGCCAAACAAGACTCAATTGGTGTGAAGGTGGAGATGGGGCTGCTTACAAATGCAGTGAATGATTATAGACAAGGCGTCTCAGGTATGTTCAGCCTGACAAGAACGGAGAGAAAGGGCGCTTTTAACACCTATATATCAAGTAAACATCTTCTTGTTTTATTCTTTCATGTGGAAGTGAGATAGGCTACATACATTGAATGTTTTCTCAAATAAGTGTTTCTTAAACTTCAGGCAATCACGTTGGTTATATAGTTTGATTTACATGAAGTTATATGAAGGTCATATGTGTGTGTGTGTGCTTTGCCCCGCCAACTATGAAAATCCATTACAAAATACCAATTATATTAATAATTTAAAGTCTGAACATTTAGTCGAACCTTTTACTCACACTACACATTTATTTATTCATTTTATAATATAAAACATGCGTATTGAAAATGTTTTAAATGCATAGAATCGTATTTAATAATATTAGTTATGTAATATAATATTATGCAAAAATATGAGACAAAAATGATATTGATTCAGTCACAGAATGCTATTAAACACGTCGTAATTTGAGATAAATATCAGATAAATAAGGAGAAGAGTTCAATAAACACTTAAAGTGAAATATTGTGACGGAAAAAAAGAGATAACCCCAAACATACTATCCCACATGAGAAACTCCCCTGCCTCTACACACAATGTGCACCTGAAAGGCCGAGGTTTTAGTTTTACACAATGGCCGGGCTCTTGGTTCTCTGTCTGGTCTCAGGCCGAGATCAAGCGAGCTCTTATTAGCAGTCATTGTACTAGTTGAGCTGTCCTCTTCATAAGTGGCTGTGGGCGTTTGATCCCATCCCTCGATTTCAAGCGCCGGGAACCCGATCCGGCATGGAGTAGAGAAGGATACAGCGAGAAGGTAGCTCGGTTCATGTCTTACAGAGGTGGGCCGACCGGGAGGAGGAGGGGGTGTTCGAGTGGGCGACCTGCTTCCGCTCAGGCTCAACATGTAATACCTGGATCTGATTTCACGGATCCGTGAAAGAGATAGATGATGTTTGAAAAAGAAAGCCCTTTTTCCAGCGATCCTCTGTTTTTCCCCGTAGCCATTCATTTGAGGCTGCGTCTGCATAGGCTGGTTTGCTTTCATCTTTGCTTAATTAATTGCCGGTTAAGTCTTTGTAAAGCCTGAAAACAACGAAACAATCAGAAAGAAGGAAAACAGCGAATGAGGCAACGCTTCTCATTGTGCAAGGGCTGTTTTTCAATGCACACGCACGCATGCTGGGCAACATAAACACTGCGAGAACTAAACAATTATCACTATAAAATCTCTTCCGAGAAAGCTGAAGAGCTTTCTTTGTGCAGTAAACACTTCCTTTGAATTTCTGCACAAAACCTCTATTTACACATTTGTTTCTCAGAACAACCATACTATAAGGGTTATGGCATTTACACAGCTGTAGCAACTAAATATCGGTGATCATAACACATTAGCCACCATCGGTTAATATTTTTGCGTGAAAGTTATCCACTTTTACTCACAGGCCATGTCCTCTTTTTCCAGGATTTCCTAAATTGCCGGTAAAGTTCCCGCCAGCTCTGTTTTCCTGTTCGTGTGATCTCACGGTCCTCAAGGCGTTAAATGTATTTGCACCTAGATCTCACCTTCTTGCACACCTGTGATTGATTTGGTCATGCACTACGCGGAATGCTAAGCAATCCAACTTTTGCACAGGTCATTACCGCCAGCAAACTATGAAAACAATCTGCATCCACTTTGGTCCAGCTGCACTGGTTCTGTAAGTTTACTCCATTCTTTTTTTATATACAAAAGTATGTATTAAAGAAAGCATTGTTATAGGCCATGAGCTAAACCAACATGTTTGATCAAGCAGTCTCAGAGCTTCTTGAGTCTTTAAAAAGGTTTATCGAAGTTTATTGTTATAAATCAGCTTTCCTGTGGAAATGAATGGACTTGATTGCCACTTAAACTGTGGCAATTCACCGAGACATTTTAGTCCATTTAGTAATCAGGACATGAAAAATAAGGATGTTTTTGAGGTTTTCAATTTCTCTGAAATAAACAGAGAGGCAAACAAGACAGATATTGTTGTTTGTGTGTGTGTGTGTGTGTGTGTGTGTGTGTGTACATTGTACATAATTTTTCTGTTGGTTCATCCACATGTTAACCCATGTCTTAATTGGCAGTAACCACATAAAGAGCAAATCATTTATTAAGAAATATTTTATACTGTTTTCTTCATCCGGCATACAAACTTCATGCAATGAAGATAAAGTCTGAACATTTTTAGTATTATTATTTCATAATTTTGTAAAATAAAAAACTATTTTTTTAAATATAAAAAAGCAGTTGCATGACACTGCGTTAATTAAATATAAATTTGATTGAAAAAGCTTCAAAAGTTGTTTTCCCCCTCAAAACCGTAAAATAACCGCCATGGCTAACTGTAATTTCCCTTAATAAGACACGTCACGATTAAAGGCCTATATTTTTAATGTGTGCCTGCCAGGCTGACAGATGGCTAATCTGACTTTTTCCATTTCAGTTGCTCTGTTTGACTGTTTTGCCAGGCCACTAAAAAATCTGTCTGGGCACCCGACATACTTGTAACACGAGAAGAAGAGTCAGAGCTGCTGTCATGTTCCTCAGGTCATAAATTACAGCAGGAACCCTTTAAAACACGTAAAAGCAACCATCCCGTGACCTCCTCACAGAGACCAGCGGCATTAAGCTAATCCCGTTCTGAGGACTAGCGATCTATTTTCCTCAAACTCTTAAGAGGAGATAAGGAACTTCTGCGATTCGTAAAAGCCAAATAAACAACATCTGCTTCAGCAAGCCATTAATAATTGCTCGATGGCCAAACATCCTCAGTTCTTGAGCTGCGTGTCTGCCGTTTTCGAAATAGTGCCTCTCAGAAATCACTGCAAACCTTCACAGGGTAAAGAGACCGTGGAGTCGATAAGCCGTTGATGAAGGTGCGTGTCGACTGGGGCCAGCGGGGATTTGGCAGTCGGTGCCAGTTTTAGTTCACACGCGAGAGAAAGCGCGGCGTCCCGAGAAAAATCAGAGGCCTTTAAAATGAATTGTTCGCACCTACTTTTCGAAGATGAATCTCGACCGTCAAAACTGCAATCCATGCGAGACGCCGGGATGAAATCAACAACTCGTTGTTGAAAGGCCAGTGATGGATGAGTGCAGGCTAGCTTTTAAAACGACCTCATCTAGACTGCCACATACTTAAAGATAGCATTTTGATTAATTGGTTTAAAAGAGTGACGACCGATTTGCCGTAAAATAGATGTCAACTGGATCCCGGATTTCACATCAGACTTCAAGTAGGAACCAAACAGTTATTAGGACTTTTGTATAAAATGTATTTTTCATTCATTTCTAGAGTAGTTTGGTTTTATTATTGGCTTACGTGTCTCTTTGAGTCTGTGCCCTTCCAAGTGTCTGATGCTCTCATCGGCAGCCAATTGTTATCAAACTGAAATCATGTTAAATCAGCGAATGTCTATTTGTAGACTGGGTCAGAGATTCTGAGACTCCAAAATGTGAGGATTGCTTTGCATTTCTTATTTCTGCCATTTTATCTTCCTCTGGAAGCTCATAAAAACCGCTTGTGGGAAAGTTATGAAATTTGGCACAAGACTAAAAACAGACTCAAGATTAAACACAGCTAACTGAGACTCTCTATAATCTAGTGCCACCAACTACCTTCAGAGAACCTTTATAACATCTTCATCAATCATTCAGCTATTTTTTGATTTACATGAGAAGCCCTACCTAGGCCGGGTTGCCCAAACTTCTCAAAAATTGAATCAGACCATTAGTCTTAATTTTCATACCAGCATTTTCGCTCCTTCATTATAATGTTTTATAAATTTCTTAAATGTTTCCAATTAAGAATATTAATTAATGGAATAATACGTCTATGTTGCCATTATAGTACTAGATGCATACGCTTGTGAGTAAATAGGCCTGTCAGTAGAATGATAAATTAATAAAATGTTAAAAATCCATCTTAAAAATCAAGCAGTAACAAATCAATCATCAAATGTTTTAAATCACAACATAGAAAAAATAGAAAATATATATATATATTTTCCCTGTGACTCACACACACATTTTTAGATTGTGGGCCCACCAACTGGGAGCCACTGTTTTATAGGAGCCTGCTGAGAAACAAAACCAGCATTTCATTAATTTGTCCCATGTCTTCATTTCAGCTGTGAAGATGACGTTTCCTCTCATCCCTACAGCCGTTCGCAAATGGCATCTGCGGAGCGTAATTCCTTTACGATTCCTCATAAATGATGCATGACTTCACGGAGAAGCAGTGGTCTTCAAAGTGAGAGAGCCAGTACAATTACAGTAATGGGGTGTATGTACAACATCTCTTTATAGTCCATTATATCTTTCTTCTCAGTGTGCTTTGGCGAATCCTTTCTGGCAAATGACGGATCATTTTAGCGTGACCTTGCTTCTATAAACACACTAGACTCATTTCCAGTCGGCTGGTTTAAAATAAAGACTGACAGTCAAATACAACTAGTCTCTCTAGACCAGGTTTTATAAGCGATTTAAACTAGAGGCCCAGGATGTGCCCTTTTAATGCAGTTCTTGTAAACAGTTTACCCTTTTAGCGGTAAGTAGAAAATCGCTAACTAGTCATTTGTCATTGTAAAAAGTGTATTCAGTATTTTTTTATTTGTCGTGCGTATTTGCTACCTTCACTGAAAACCAACAGGCTTGAATGGAGCTTCACAAACTCTTGCGTGTTTTTTCGAACTGCATACAACCGAAAACTTTATTAATAGCATGCATTTTAAACTTAAGGTATCGCGATTTTAGAGCAGCGTTCACTGCTTATCCAAACCAGCTTTTTCAGCTTTTTGAAGTATAATCAAAGGATATTTTTCCTTAAACAGTGCTGAATCTAATTAGACACATGTTGGCAATTTAGCGTGTTTATGACTGTGCCACAGACACATTTAAGCCCTTAACCTTTAGCTCCGATATGCCACAGCTGATAATGATTTTCAGTTTTACCTTTATTATGGGAAAATTGATGTAATCATCCATGTAGCTCTACCTACTAATCCACCACGACTAATCCGGCGACTGTCTGTCTTTCACCTTTCTTCGCTTCTGGAATACCTTTAGCATGCGCTTTGAAAACTCTTGCATTTCACATAAAGGCAAGTGAATAGTTTTATTAAGTTTGTCAGATATTCAATGCAACTTTTGCCCGATCGGGAAAAATCCATGTTTACTTTACAGAAGTTCAAGGCCTTGGGTTTGGCACTGTGCTGGAGTTTCCCACAGTATATTATTATTGTCAAATAGTGGTTCACATGAGAAAACTCCTCCAAATCATCCTCAGCTGACAGTATCAAAGAATCTGACATGAGACAAGACTGTCTTTAGTCTGAAGTGGGTTATTATTACTGTTATTATAAAAGTAATATAAAATCATGTAGATCCAGTTACTACAGTATAAGGATTTTCTGCATGCATATATTTAGAATTATGCATCGCATTGTGTTGAAAGAGGATAGCACACCCAAAAAGCGCTAAATCTATTAAATACAGTGACGGCAGCCATTGACTTCCATAGTATTTTTTCCCATACTGTGGAAGTCAATGGCTGCAAATCAACTGTTTGATCGCATAACATTCTTTAAAACATCTTTTGGGCTCAGAACAAAGCTAACCATACAGGTTTGGAACAAAATATGACAAACCTTTTGTCAAACCTTTACTGGTAATTTTCTGACAGCTGTGCTAAGAGTTAGTAAAGTGTCCACTTGCACCATGTCTGACTTATTTGATCGGAAAAAGGGATGTCATTGCTACCAGACCTCATTATGGGAGGAACACACCGAAAAGATGGCTGGATTAAACAGAAACCTGGAGAAAAAGAGGGCAAGTTATTTTTGGAGAAGCTCTATTCATTGTGAACTCATTGACATTTTGCGAAGTGTTAACTCTTTAAATGTTGTTCAACATTTTAAGGAGTTAAAAAAGATAGCTTTGCGGTTTGCAGCTTTGAGTTTAGCTACCTTTAATGAAAGAAATGTATTAACATTGCACCCAAGACAACTAAATCGACACATAATAATTGCTATATAATATCACTATAAACTATATAATTCATAAAGCAAATGTCAATAATTGAAATCGCATTTCATTGGCTCTCGGATTAGAAACTTAAAAAAAACAGCAATTGTTGACTTACATTTCATGCATACAGTTATCATCCCGGTAATAACAATGATTATATCACATTTTGATTTAGTACGCGACTCTCTGGAATACTTGATTCTAATTGGTCAGTCGAAAACATTCCAAGGTGTGTTATAGAGAGCAATATTACCGCCCACTTTTTTTAGCAGCACCTGTTTTAGATTTTTTAAATAATTTGTATTGAAAATACATTGGAGGACTTCTTATTAATAGTAATGTAATGTAATATTGGTGTTGTGTTCATCTTATGAACATTGATGTGTAATGGTTTATAGGGTGGATTATAACAGGTAAGATCAATTTCTTTTGATCCCATGCACAGTTACAAAAAACTGTCAAATAAAAGCTATGACTGTACTGTATTCGTGGAATATCTGTCCAGTTTGAACTTGGCTTCATCTTGGATAAAGCCCCTGCTAATATAATGTAATATAATATTTCGCATCAGGGACCTGAACACGCGCATCTCTTACTTGAATTATATGTAAATTATCTTAACGTTTGGCAGTTTCATCAAATAGCCAGTCACAAAATTGCAAATATTACTTGTTTCGTTCATTACTTGAGAAATCCCATTACTTCCATTGCCTGGTTGACTACATCATTATTGTTATTAATATATTAGGCTACTTGGGTGTTCTATGCATAAAACATAATATTTGCTTACTATGCACACTATAAAGCCTATATGTGCGATGCAGAATTTAGAGTAGTGTGCTATTCCCTCTAGCAGTAGTGTCTGGCATACTTTGAGTGTATCATTTTCAGAAAATCAGAGCTGTGAAAACAAAGCAGCCATTGTGTGGATTTGGTCTGTAATTGCTTGCATTACATGTTGGCAAAAAATGAGGGGATTTACCATAGAAGTGGAAACTTGATTGCCCTGTCAGGATTTGTTGTTGGACCACCACTAACGGCTATCAGTTGCTGCTATTATGGCCAGGCAGCCTCTTGAATGAAGAGGCATTTTTGTAATATTGCATCATGCAGAGTTTGGCTCTATTGCCATTATGATTATGAATTACTCTACTTCAGCAGTTTGATGTTAGGTTGATGAGCATATAGAGGCACTCCGGACGGTTCAAATCGCTATCTCGGTCTTGTCTGAAGGAGTCCAGCTGGACTCAGAGACGCTCAGAACTACAGGATGATTTCAGCTGATGTAATGTCTGATTTCAGGAAAACCCGAGCAGAAATGTCTCCAAATGTCTCCTTGAGAACGTCTGCTTTGAAATCCCATTTTAACCTGTGAAAAAAGCGCTGGAACAAACACGCTCTTTGGATGGCTCTCGAAGCACGATCCGTGCTTACGTCTGCAGCTTCAGTCCTTTACCTCAAACACAGTCGAAAGACATTTAATGGATGATAAACATTTAGGCGAAGCTCAGGACAACACAGCAACGGTGATCATGACTTTTCGACGGCATCGGCAAATAACATCCAATCAAACCAGAAGGTCGAAATGACTTTGTGAACAGGAACATTTGCCTGAAGTGGGTTTATTTACTGTATGTTAAATGGAACCAGCACCGCATACTGACCACGTTAGACGCATATGAAGTGTTCGGGAAGCAGCTGTGCGGGAGAAGAACACACTGCCGCTTTGATGTCTCGCTGTTTTTCACTCAGGCGATCGTCTTCATTAATCCCGACTTAACACAAAACACATTGTACTAACAGTATTGTTACGTGCTCGAGCGCATGCATTTTAGGCATTTGTTGCATCTCTGAATGTTATATTTTCTCCTAAACGCTAAATGGCGAGAAAAGCTTTCCTTCGATTCCAAACAGGCTTTCGTTGTCAAAAATGTGCAACTGATGTAATAACTCTCCGATAGACGACGGATAATCAACTTTATAAGGCGTAAATGAGTGCACTAGGACTTCTAAATGCTAAACAGATCTCTATTATTACCCGGCACTGAGGAATATATTTCATTTTTATTATTCAGGGGTGTTATTCTGTTGCCAAATCTTATATAGTTACTGTAATGTAAAATTGTAAACTTTTGTCATATAACAAATAAGTTAACATATAACATATATATTTATTTATCTACTTTTTTTCTCTCATTTTCAAAAAAATTACATGGCCACAGAAAGGCCATGTAAAGGATATGCGTATATTAAGGTGTTCAACCTGCCTATGCATATTTTTTTCTGTCCGACACGTCCCATTAAAATGCCATTGAAATGAGCTAAAGAATCAGTGACTCACACCCCTGAAGGATTCAGAAATTCACTGATGTCACAGAAATGGAAAGTGATGCATAACGTTCAGCCGATAAGAATGCATTAGAAGAGTAGAGACTAGTTTGTGGTTCTGTGGTTGGCTGATGCACCCCCAAGCTATTTTAAGTCTATAGACTGATTAACCATTACAGTGAACGTCAAGAGAGGTCAAACGTACAGCTTAGTGTTTAGAATTGCACCGCTGTAAAACTCATGCGGTTAAACATCTTGGACAACCGACTGTCATTGGCTTTTAAAATCTCAGCGCAAAAATCTTAACAAGCCTATAAAGCGAGGGAATGAAACCATTTTTGGTGCATGTAGCACGGCTGACTTTGGAGGATGATAAAAGGAAATCCTGACAATCCATCCTTCATAGAAAGGTGAAAAGTGGATGGAGAATTTCTCAGTTGTAAGAAAGAAATGTTACGCGATATTACGAGGAATTTCGCTTTTCGTTTCTAAACTCAAAAGCAAATTGCTCTCACAAAATGTAATTATGCATCACTTGTAAACCATTTATTATGTTATCATTAACAATTGGATGGATGTGTGTGAGCAGTGAACAGTTATAGATCACACAATTGATTTTATGACCTAAGCGATTTTATGAGGCTAAGCGTTTCCCATCAATCATCATGTTCACAAACTAATGTGCTCTAAACGGGTGTAATGATGAAGAAAGCTTAATTAATTAAGATACCAAATCAAATTATGATTTTACATTTCATTTGGCAGTAAAACTTAAAGTTGTTTCAATACAGAAATAAGTATATGTACAGTGTATTTTGTAAAACGACTGATGATAATTAGAAGCAAAATTCTCATATTTTAAGAACTACTAAAAAGACCATGTCATTTTCAAATGACAAAGTATTAAAAAGCTCCAAAATGTATATTAAAAAACTATATGAAACATAAAACCTATATTTTTATGAATCTAAAATGTTTGTCCCATTAGGTGATCAAAAGTTCTACACACAACACTCCAAAAAAAGGACTGTCAACCATCAATAACTGTTATGAGAAGAAGAGGGAAGAGCATCATTAGAAATCACAATCATTTATGAAGGATGTGGACATTCAGTCAAGTGTTGTATGTTTGATATTTATGTTCAGCAAAAAAAAAAAAGATCAAATATGTGAAAAAGCAACTCAATTTAAAAAATGAAACTTTCATCAATTCTATATCCGCTTACATGCAAAGTATGTATTTTTGATGATCAAAGAGTGAATGAAGAGATCAGTCTCTGCTGAGATTCAGCTCATCTGTGTCGTTTTTTCACCTTTCTCTTCAAACTATACCATAGACTCCACATGGGCTTCAGGTCAGGCATGTTGACCGGCCAATCAAGCACAGGGATATCATGGACAGCAGGGCACAAGTGGTTTTGTCACTGTGGGCAGGTGCTACAGTCAGCAAATGAAAGCAAAAAGTGAATCTCCAAAATCACCAGATAGAAGGCATTGAGTTTTGACCTGATGAAACACAATCAAAAGTCAATGCAGCCTTCTACCAGTTCTCCAGTGTGTAGCTCTTTTACTGAAGATGAGCGTGGAGACTCCAGCTTCAGTCCACTCCTTGTGAAACTCTTTGAATTGGCTTTTGCTTGGCAGTATTCTCAAGCTTGAGGTCATCCCTGTCTCTTGAACACCTTTTTTCCTACCCACTTCTCTTCCTTCCAGTCAACTTTGCATTTTATATGCTTTGATACAGAACTCTGTTAACAGTCAGCCCTTTCAGTAACAACCTTCGGTGAATTAACCTCTTTGTTGAGGATGTCAATGATTGTCTTCTGGACTATTGCCAAGTCAGCAGTCTCTCCATTATTGTGGTTTCAGAGAACAAGAGATACCCAGAATGTATTCTTTAGGGATGGTCATATTGGCAATATGATTTATTTAGTTATTGTTTTTTGAGATGCACCTATGAATCAAACCTTCATTGGTGATTTTTATTGACTGAAAAATGGAACATTAAAACTACCAACTATGGAGTGTGTATCAGGACATCTGGTATTTGAAGTACTGAAGTGTTCACTCCCTTTTTCTCTCTTTGTCTTTTTATTTATTCAATCAAATGAGTTGTTCTACAGACAGTGAAAAGGGAATCAACAACAATAATTTCCAGATCCAATCTATTAGATTATCATCTTTATGTTTTCTTCTCGCCCACATCATTCACATCTACCTGTATTATTACCTACGCTCATAGCGCTGTTTAGTCTTGTGTCAAAATCTGATGTTATCTCTTCTGTTCCTTCCTGCATATCTCATCTCTCCCCCTTTCCATCGACTTTGTAAACCTATTGCCCTTCCTTTCATTTCCATCTTTCCAAAATCGTTTTTTCACTTTTCCCCCCAGTCCTTGCTTACTAATGCTCTTTATTCATTTGTTTTAAGATCGCTATGAAATCAATGAGATTACTTTTGTCCTTTGCAATATGCTATTTCATTTCCACTGATACCCATATCCCTTAAGAAAAAGTGTCAGGGGCAACCCATTACAAGTAAAACAAGTTGTATAATCAGATTGCTTTTTCTAGTAAGTAGTAAAAGGAGTATCAGATTTCATTACAGTCAAATGCAAACATAAATACATGTTAACACACATGATATATGTATTTGATCCTATTTTATTAACTACAGGTGCATCTGAATAAATTAGAATGTCATTCTAAAAGTTCATTTATTTTAGTAATTCAACTCAAATTGTGAAACTTGTGTATTATATACTCGTGTAAATCAGATAATCAGTTCAAAACACCTGCAAAAGTTTCCTGAGCCTTCAAAATGGTCTGGAGGAGAGGTGGAGAAGCACACAGCTAAAGTAGCTTGAAGTCCAGTTTTAAGTTTCCACAGTCTGTGATGATTTGCAGTGCAATGTCATCTGTTGGTGTTGGTCCATTGTGTGTGTTTTTTTTAAATCCAACATCACTGAAATTCACCCATTTACCAAGAAATTCTGGAGCAGTTCATGCTTTCTTCTGATGACCAGATTTTTGAATATGCTGATTTAATTTTACAGCAGGATTTGGCACTTGCCCACACTGCCAAAAGCACCAAAAGTTGACCATGTCCATGGTGTTGGTGCGCTTCACTGTCCAGCATACTCACCAGACCTTTGGTATTGTCAAGAGGAAAATTAAAAACAAGAGATGAAAAAATACAGACGAGCTGAAGACCACTGTCAAAGAAATCTGGTCTTCCACCCCAGCAGTGCCACAAACTGATCACCTCCATGCCGCACCGAATTGAGGCAGTAATTGAAGCAAACAGAGCTCCAACCAAGTGTTGAGTACATGTACAGTAAATTAACATCCTGTCCAGAAAGCCAACAATTCAATAAAAATATTTTTAATTGGTCTTATAAAGTATTCTGTCTGTGTGCACTGAATTTATTTATTTAATACACAAGTTTCACAATTTGAGTTGAATTACTGAAATAAATCATATACTTTTCCACAACATTCTAATTTATTGAGATGTATTCTGTAATGTCTTTACTGGTGACTTTTGATCTTTCAATCCAACTATAAGAATGGGCAAAATGCCCATAAAATATGGGCTAATGCATTTGAAGAAAAAATGTGACAAAAATGTAACTTGTTATTTTAAAAACATAAAAGCAAGCCCAGTCCAGATAGATGTTTTATTTTAATGGTGTAGCACAATACTGTAATGCATTACTTTAAAAATAATTTCCCCAACAATTTTCAGAAAACAATGGAGTTGTTGGTTAGTTTAAGATTACCTTAAATGTCCTTTTTGGAGCAAGAAACTTTTGGACCACTTTGACAAACTATTAACCTATTTTTCCAGCTATTTTCTGAACGATGTTGCTTGGGCACTTTCCCATTGAAAATGAGTAACAAATCTTAATCTGTGTGATTAAGATTGGTCATGGAAACTTCGCCTGGTTGTCCGTTGTGCCTGGCAAAAATTCCTAAAAAATTTGTCCATCAGCCTAAGGGTATGGACAAAAGCAGTTAAAGATTCTTTAATATACTGTATCTGCTCTTGCATGTTTTTCAGTTTGGAGCAGCATGAAAGTTCATAAATAAAGACGGTTTTAATTTTATGTGAATTATTCATTAAAGAAACAAGAAAGGAACTAATGAGGTCACAGCCGAATAGCAAATGATCAAGGAGTTTAAAAAAGTTGAAGATTATGGGGGCTTGTTTGGACTGAATAGAATACCTGTTGTCCAAATCCTCCTCAGCAAGCAATTGTCCATAATTCAGTGTCTCGCTGAAGTCTTTGATGCTGCTGATTTTATCCCAGTCATCAAAACCCAGTGAGTGTGAGAATAAAGCTCAGCCAGTAGAATAGAGAGTCGTGGTGTGGAACCACTCAAAGCAATTACTGTTAAAGTTCATGTGTTCCATAAAGTCTGCGTGAAAATGCTGACTGAGGTCATGTAGTACAACAAGCCATTTTCTCTCCTCACTACAGAGACAAAGGAAATATTAATATTAAGTAGAAACAGACTGTAGAGGTTTTTGCGTAGCCATTATTTGTGGTGGGAATATAAAACCCACAGTAGACTTCAATTCCTGTATGATGTGTGACTGCTTAATTTCAGGACAGAGTGACTCAGGAGTTCTGTAGCTTTCCCTTGCTGATCTCCCACGTGGAGACCAGAACAATTACCGATGGAAACCTAAGAGAAATTACTTGTGGGCATGTGGAAAGGAGCATGTATCATGCTTTGAACCACAAGAACGTAAATGGTTATGATTGTGATGTCAATAGCGTGGCAAGTATTTGTCTATCCCTTTCGGTTAGAGTTCCAGAACTCTCATTTCACTTGTGTGTGGCAAGCACCGTACTCTGTTTTGGCTCGTAGCTTCACACTTATAGCCAGTCAAGATAAGTTGGACACCAAAGCAATGTTATGCTTATTAAACCCAAGTACAATGACAATTTGGTTTAACCAAGTCCTCCTCTCTCAGGTAACTTTGACCATATTTCAGATATTCAGGCAAGTTATCAAGTGGTATGTTGAAATACCCAAAGCTCTGTTGTTTTGGGCCAGCACGACTGTTTTGGGAATTGTCAGTCTGTGTTTTTCTTACAAAACAATAATGATTATTATGGCCTTATTGCTTGAATACAGTGGATGTGTGTTTCTTTTTAATGGTAAAATTTCTTCTTCTTTTTCACATAACCCACACTGGATATTCCACTGTTTCACATCATGTCCTGTAAATATGAATCAGACAGTGATCTCATTCTGGAAAATTGTTACAGTAATTGAATAAATTGGAGATTTTGTGACAGTTATGGAATTGCTTTAGGAGTTTAAAGGAAGATATAATCAATAATTGGCTCTAGTATATTTGGATACTGTATCGTTGGATATCTTGTCAAACTGATTGGATGTGTTTAATAAATTAGAACTGGAATTCTGAGAAGAGTAAATGTCATGAACCTACAAAGTACAGTTGAAAAAGACTGAGAAGTTGGGCAAGATTTCTGGTAGAATTGGTGCATGACGATTACAACTGGGTTAAGCAAATGCAATTAAATCGTAATCCAGAAGCATGTTTATCCAATATCTAAAAAGTGAGTGTTTGGATAGATATAAATGATTTTTACATTTAATATTAGATATTTTTAAGACTCAAATTGTAAATATTAAAATAAATGTTCTGGGAATAGACAATGAACTGATGAGAGTAATCACAAGAATTATTCAAAATATAATATCAAGCAAATTTGGATGTTCTTATATTTGTGTTCAAAAAGACTTGGCCTGACTTCTGATTTGACTTGGCCTACTTTTTGATGCAAAGCATCATTTCAGGGAAAAAGATTCTTCTCTAACTCTTAGGAGAAGCCAACTTAGATGTATTTAGGAGTGTAATCTTGCTCAATCAGCCTCTAAAATCCAGGATCACTAGACTGATTCTCTAGTCTTGGTGTCAAGAACTGCTTTCTGATCATCCCCGGTCTTGCTAGAACTCAAGCAATGCTTTTCCATGACGCCACAAAGACTCAAACAAAAGCCATCTGCCTCTCACATTGCTCTGGCAGAGATCATTGAAGTCTGAGTGGACAGTTTATGGCTCATGCAGTGAGGGGCAGAGAAACAGACAGAAAGGAAGAGATGTTTCACTTAGAATGGTGTCCTAAAGGGAGAAACAAGAAACTTCCCCTCAAAAAAAAAAAAAAAAAAAAAAAAAACTGCCTTCACCTCGTCCCGAAGCCTGTCCTGTTTTTCCTCCCATTGAAGTCATTTCCCCCAAGAGCTAACGATTGGCAAAACAGATGCTGCTCTGAACATCCGAACTTCATATCTCAGTAATTTTTCAGCAGAGCTTCATATGTCATTGTTCATGCACCAGTTGATACAAATTCAAGAGACAAGACACACAATGGTGCTAAAGCAGCTAATAAGGCTGACATTTCCAAACCACATAGACACTTAGGCTTTTCATCTGCCAAAGATGTGGTGACTGTTTGTGGGGATACTAAGCGGTGCAATATATTTTGCCCTGTACATCATCAATCGTGCTGTGTTTATGTCAATGATCAATTTGATCATTTTGCTCTTAAATTAAGTCCGAACCTTCAAGTAAAGCCTTCCAGTTAAGCAGGTGTTTTGCTATCATTTTTAAACAACCAGGAAATTAAATTTTTAAACGCAAACACCACTCTGGTTGGCTGAGGACATTAGATGGTGTTTCAAAATAACTTGAGCACACTTCCAATGTAAATATGTTAAGTCATTTTAAATATCTTCTATTAAGTTGTAATTACTATACATAACACTATCAACAGATGCGTTTATAATCTCTATGCGTCTCTATGTGGAATGTGTCTCTATGTATTCCTTTTAAGGTTTATGCAAAGTTCACAATGCTGATAGTTTGCTCCATGGCGAGATCTGGGCAAGGTCTGCGTATTAGGCTTATTTACAGTCTGAGTGTCACATCTCTGGACTCTTTGTTTATGTTTTTGTCCCGTGCCATGTGCTCCCTGTGCCCTGCCTTCCCTCCGTGTTAATTATGTTATTGTCATCAGCTGTGTCTCGTCAATTACCCGTGTATTTAAGTCCTGTCTTTTCAGTTCTGTTGGTCCGAGCGTCAAGGTCCCTACCCGATGTCTACACCCGTGTTTATCCTGCCTGCCTGTTCTACCTACCTACCTACCTGCCTGCCTGCCTTTATATCTTTATTTTGTCATTTTTGAGATTAAACCCATTTAAGTTTATTTTATCTCGTTGTGTGCTCTCGTGCTTACCACACAACCGTGACAGAACGCTTCGGACCTACAAAAAGTAAATAGCGGCGTATTTTCCCCTTTTTTTTTTTTTTTTTGCCATGTTTGCCCAGTTTAAGGACCCAAACTTCTCATCCGCCTGCTGGAGCAGGGGATTGCTCTCTCGAGGACTACACCGAACTGTTCCTCGAACTGGCCAACGACTCGCTACCCGGACTGCTCTGCTCGAACTCTATTTCAGCGGACTTAACACCTCCAGCCAAGCGCAGCTGTCCGGGAGCGGTCCTCGAGAGAGCCTCGCCTTGGCGTCGTCGAGTGGGTGCTGGTGTCCTGCAAATCAACCATGATGGTTGCGCCTGAGGACAACGACACCAGCCCCACTCCAGATCCAGAGCCCAACTCATCCCTTCACCGCATGGTCGAGCCCCCAGCCTGAGCCCACTGCTGACACGGGCGGAGTCGCAGCGTGACCACGGACCCATCGTCACAGAGAGCGACAGAGCCGTGGAGCGTAACAGGACCCGAGCCGATATCGCCAGACCAGGTGCGCGAGCCAGCAACGGAGCTCCCCGCGGTGGAGACAGCCGATCATGAGGAGAGCGCGAGTGGAGCTCCCGCCCACTACACATCGGCTGAGGATGAGCTGATCATCCACCTGGGGCTGCTGGATCTGCAAAGGAGCTGGATGATGTAGACTTGGACTTGGACTTAGACTGGGCACCTCCCTGTATCCTGAGTTCCTGTTCCCGCTCAGCTACCCAGTAAGCCCGCTGGTTCCGCCCAGCCGTCCCGTTAGCCCGCTGGTTCCGCCCCAGCCGTCCCGCTAGCTCGCTGGTTCCGCCAGCCGTCCCGCTAGCTCGCTGGTTCCGCCCAGCCTTCCCGTTAGCTCGCTGGTTCCGCCCAGCCTTCCCGTTAGCTCGCTGGTTCCGCCCAGCCTTCCCTGCTAGCTTCGCTGGTTCCGCCCAGCCGTCCCGTTAGCTCGCTGGTTCCGCCCCAGCCGCCCCGTTAGCTCGCTGGTTCCGCCCAGCCGTCCCGTTAGCTCGCTGGTTCCGCCCAGCCGCCCCGCGTTAGCTCGCTGGTTCGCCCAGCCGTCCGTTCCTGTGCCCGCGCCACGTGCGCTCTGTCCCGCTTTCTGTGCCCGCCACGCGCTTCTGTGTCCGTTCCTGTGCCCGCGCCACGTGGCGCTCTGTCGTTCCAGTGCCCGCGCCACGCGGCGCCTGTCCCGTTCAGTGCCCGCGCCACACGCGCGCTCTGTCCCGTTCCAGTGCCCGCGCCACGTGCGCTCTGTCCCGTTCCAGTGCCCGCGCCACGTCGCGCTCTGTCCCGTTCAGTGCCCGCGCGCCCGTGCGCTCCGTCCCGTTCAGTGCCCGCGCCGCGGCGCTCCGGCCCCGTTCAGTGCCCGCGCTTCGCGGCGCTTCTCCGTCCCGTTCCAGTGCCCGCGCTTCAGGCTAGGCGCTCCGCCCCGTTCCTGTGCCTGCGCGCTCCGTCCGTTCCTGTGCTCGCGCCCGTCGCGCTCCGTCCCGTTCCTGTGCCCCGCGCCCGTGCGCTCCGTCCCTGTTCCTGTGCCCGCGCCCTGCGCGCTTCCTCCAGTGCCGCCTCAAGTTTTCCCACCTCCCACCTTGCCACACCACGCCGATGGATCCCAGCAGCCCCTGCGCTCATCCTCAGCTCACCATCCGGAGCTCGCCACGGGTCTGCCGGTCTCCATCGCCGCCGAGGGTGAAGGATCCCTCGCCTCGCCGCCCTGCCTCCGAGACCCAGACTCCTCCTCGGCTCGTAGACCCGCCGGCTCCCCTGGGCTCCTAGCTCCCTCCTCTCACACCGTGGTCCGCCAGTCCACCAGCTCCACCAGGCTCCATCGTCCTCCGGCTCCGCCTTGGTCTGTCGTCGACCATCCGTCGCCTCGGGATTCCTCTCCTCAGGCCGCCTCGTCCTCCCACCGGCTCTGTCAGGCTCCTCCTTCCTCCGGCTTCACCTCAGTCCTCAGTCGCTCTGGCTCCGCCGCGTCCTTCCCGTCCCCGTCTCGCATCAGTCGCCAAAGCCTGCGGCGCCGCCTTGGACCTCCAGCGCCCGACGGCGTCTCCCTGGCTCTTCGGCTCTCGTCTCCACCTCAGTCTCTCCTCCACCTGCTCCGCTGGTTGCCGGTCGGCCCTCCATGGAGAAGATGGCTGCTCCTCCTCCATGGCTCCTCCCTCCGCTGGCTCCACTTTGACCACCATAACTGGGCTCTGGATCTCCTCCTGCTCCGGACTCCTATCTCCTTCCTGGCTCCTCCCTCCGTCGGCTCCACCTTGGACCACCATAACTGGGCTCTGGATCTCCTCCTGCTCCGGACTCCTCCTGTCTCTCCCTGGCTCCTCCCTCCGTCTACACCTCCTTGGACCCTTCTGCCTTCTGCCTGCTACCCACTCCTGGGGATCCGTCCTCCACCACAACCTCCTCCCAAGACCCGGTATCCCCAAATCTTAGTCATTTGGTTTTTGTTTGTTTTGTTTGTTACCCTTTAGGTGCGAGGGGGCGCACCTTCCGGGAGGGGGTAATGTCACATCTCTGGACTCTTTGTTTATGTTTTTGTCCCGTGCCATGTGCTCCCTGTGCCCTGCCTTCCCTCCGTGTTAATTATGTTATTGTCATCAGCTGTGTCTCGTCAATTACCCCGTGTATTTAAGTCCTGTCTTTTCAGTTCTGTTGGTCCGAAGCGCCAAGGTCCCTACCCGATGTCTACACCCGTGTTTATCCTGCCTGCCTGTTCTACCTACCTACCTACCTGCCTGCCTGCCTTTATATCTTTATTTTGTCATTTTTGAGATTAAACCCATTTAAGTTTATTTTATCTCGTTGTGTGCTCTCGTGCTTACCACACAACCGTGACACTGAGCGTGTGGGATTGGGGATTGCTTCTGTGAGTGTTTTTTCAACAGAATATTCTCCAGAGGGTTTCCCTGGTTCAGTTCTCTTGCCCTTAGGGAATGTCACATACAGCAGAAAGTCAAAACTTCTTTATGACAGAATGAGTCACCCTCTTCCCCAAAGCACTGGTAGCACAATGCCACATAGAATTCCTGGGCATTTACTAAGGGTGGAGTAAGGTTGTGTAATCATTTATATTTTTCAGCTTGTCTATGCCCATCACAGATATCAGAGCAATAATAAAAGTAGTAGGTAATTTTCTGTTCATGGTTAGCTACAGCTTCTCTAACTATTTCCTTCACACTTGGTTGACAGAATGTGACAATTATTAACAGAGAGCTAATTTTCAATGAAGGCCACTAGAGGCCACACTTTTGAGTGTTGTTTTTTTATTGACATTAGCTCCTGTTCAGTAGTCTCACACAGCTAGACCTTCACATTGATGGCTTAAGGTCTGGAATACTTGGCAGCATTCAATGGCCAAGACCCACCAATGAGGCAGTTTTAACCAACATGTCAAACAACCAATCCCAGTTTGTTTGGTTTCAGGGAAAAGAAAAGGAGTGGTTTAAAAATTTTAGTCGTTGAACAGAAACGTTTGGGAGTCGTTGAGCAAGTAAGGTAAAATAAAGCGTATTATAAGACAATGAACGTGTTTTGATTTTTTGTCTTTTGCATGTATATCAACCTGTTGTTTCAGGTCCTAAAACCAAAATATTAACCTTTTATAATCCAAATCAGCTGCACTTTAAGAATATATGCCTTATTTTTTGATTGTCAAGTCCAAATTGGGTGGATTACAGTTCGGGGGCAGTATGCTCTACTGTGATATCACTGTCTTAAGTGAAGAATTTAGGATTATTCAATTGCACTTTTCAATGCTCTCAACCTGCATCAGAGGTGTTACATTTTGGCTAAATATGTGGTTGAGTTCCAGACATTGGCTGCACAGCCACAAGCACCACAACTTTTCCCTCCTTTCTATTAAACACTTCTGGGAATTTTGAAGATTAAGTTGCCAGTTTCTGAAAGCCTTATTGACAGCCATCTGTCTTGACAACCAGATAAGAAAGCAATTTCAAGTAAGGTACTTCACACGAGACCAAGCCCAGACATCCCTAGTCACCGAACCAACCCTAATGCAATAGGAAGGACTAATTCAGAGTAAGAGCAAAAGATGAGGTCAAACAGATTATTCATGTGCTTCCTGCCCAGAGTTGCTGGAGGAAGCCAAAATTCATCCAATTGTCTGAGACTAGGAACTATTAGTCCTATTAGTTCACGCACACAGTTTTTCTGCACATTTTGAGGTATAGCACCAGAAATAAATTAAGGAAACTCCAAACTTGTAAGTTTTTGTGCTCACCTGAGGTGTTTTTGACTTATGCAAAAAAAGGTTTGGAGATGTCAATGTCAATTTACAGAATAAATTCCTCCGTGAGCATTAAAAAGTCATGCGACTTTACACAATGGGACAGCTTAATCCTGATTAGACTGGTCTCGTCCCACTGCATCTGAAATGTTGTTATTTTCATCTGAAATGCTAGAGCAAAGTCTGTCATCAAATTATTTCTCTATTACTGACTCCCAGAACTGTCTTTTCATGACTGCATTACCAAACAGCAGATATCCGCTTTTCAAGAGTAATGACCACATTTACTTGATCTGCTCACTACGACGTGCAATAAATGTATCATATATGAAAATAATTATATTAATTGACTTGTCCTTCTGTACTTAATAATAGGAAGTTTGAGTTTATCAGTTTTTGTTCTCTTTGACTCATTGGATGGAAAAGATGTTTAATTGCAAATGTTTTATGCTGCATTTCAACTTTGGATGGAAACTACTGTTTCAATGTTATATCATGGAGTCAAGAAGAACATCTCTTATGCTAACATATTTATTTGTATTTATTTGCTCAAGGTAACTCAATTTCCACTGCCTGAAAGAACTACATTAGACGGAAGTTAGAGAAACCCATAATGTCACATCTTTCCAACTCTGCATAAACCAACACTTAACAAGTCTTAAAAGAGCCAGTCTTTCTACGTCATTCACTCTCCAGATTTCCAACTCATTATTTTCTTGGCGGATCTAACACAATCATCAGTTTGACTGGCCTGGTGTAAATGTTATAAGATGGAGTAAGAGTAGTCACAACATATCACTGTAAAATTGTCTGAATTCGTTCTTTTCGTTCCTAATGTGCAGCAGCCTCTTTCGGGCCTCCATGAGTCTACCATCCTCGGCCACTTGAGAGCACTTGCACACTACAGGAAGTAAGTGCGCAAGACTGTCCCAGGTCTTCGAAATGCAGTGCCCATTGTGCATCATGTTCTGGATATAAATTGTGAGATTTCTTGCACAAAAACATCCCGTTTCGCAAGCAATGGCAGAAGAGCCGTTCGACGATTCCCCTTGATTCCGTTCCACAGTTCCTACGTACTTTTGTATTGATTGCCTTCGTCTCCTTGCATCACACACGACATAATTTAATGTATTATATTGAAGCTTTTTATTTTTGAAGATAAGGTGTGAGAGATATGTGTAAGAGTACAACAGATTTGTTTTTCATTCAGCTTCACAAATATTCAGTTCATTCCGATTTAGCATCGCGTTTGGTGTGAGCAGATCATGATGTTAATGTTATGGTATGTCTGATTTGAGCAGAGATTTGTCTGAATGCTCACTGCTTTGTTGGAGATGCAATGATTCAGCTCTTTCATTTTTAAAACCACATGGCTGGGTTTATAGTCCAACTGCTTGAGTTGATTTGAACTGTTTCTGACAGTCATATGCATTTTTCCTATTGTTCTCTTTTTTTAACAAGGGACCAACAGTTTTGCTGAACTTCTGCCTCTCACATACACTCACTCAAAAACATGTACATTTTAATATGACTGGTGTGTGTGTGTGTGTTTGTGTGTGTGTGTGTTTAACCCTGCACCTCCTTGCATAAGCATTTCCAGATCTAAAGTCATTCCAGCTGTGAACCTTCATACAGGATGGCTGTTTTCACAAGTGGAGCTCTATGATCTGCTTCCAAATCAGTTCTGAATTCAAACAAGTCTCTTCTTTTGTACCTTCTAAATAACTATTTTGATCTGTTATCTGTGACCCGTGTAACAAGTTGGGGCTTATGCTTTCTTTGTGTTGCTATGCTGTTGGCAAATTACCTGTTCCTGTTGTTTTACATGATCAAGTACAGCTTAGCATTGTGGGCAGGGTAAATTAACGCCACAAAAGCTAAATGCAAATAAAAATGGATTTAGTAAGGAAATTACTCACCAGGAGTCGGGAATTATGATATAATTCAATTTAACACGACGGCTTTACTTAAATTATGATGACGACTGTTGTGATTTTACAGTGTTAAATAATAACCATAACTTGATCACACATACAGGAATATTTCTCACTTGAGAAATAGAATCATAATCATAAATAGAATCAAATTAAGATATTTTTGATGAAATCTGAGAGCTTCCTGATTGTGCAAAGATGGACTACCATGATCAAGACCCAAAACGCGTAAGCAAATACATTGTTAAAATGTGACATTTGACGTAATCGTACTTTTACGAAGCCACAAGAATACTTTTTGTGTCCAAAGAAAACCAAATGAACAACTGATGCTTCAGTCCAATTTGCTGAACTGGTTTATTCAGTTCACTAAAAAGATCTGGATTACAGGTAATAATGTTGTAAATAAAGTTCAGTTTCTTGCACAAACTGACTGTGAGACCTCAATATATCGTCAAGAGCCATTGATATTAATTTTGTGGTCATTGATATGCGTTTTGACTCTAAAAGTGACATAAAAACTGCTGACCACGGTTTTAACTAAAAATCTTCTTCACTGTCACCTACAACGACCAGGGTGACTAAATCAACAGCAGATTAATCGAAGTATCCTTTTAATATGTAACGCAGAGGTGTCAAACTGGAGGGGCAGAACACTGTATAGTTTAGATGCAACCCTTATTAAACACACCTGATCCAGCCAATCAAGTCATTTAGGCTCATTCGAAAACTGCATGGTATGTGTGTTTGCGCAAGGTTGGAACTGAACTGTGCAGGGCCGCGGCCCTCCAGGAGCCGAGTTTGACACCCCTGACGCAATGCAATATCAAATAACACACTTCAGAATGCTATGTGTGCTTCAGTATGCTACTCGACAGATCATCGATAGACATTTTGGAGATGTTCGCGCCGCCTGAAATAAATGAAAAAAATGAAATGAGTGAGTAGTCTGAATCAGACGTGAGATAAACCATCGGGATTTCTCCGTTCTCCCCGATAGCAGGTGTGGCAAAGTAAACAAAGCCTCAGACAAATCTCACTTTAATGGTTTTCACGGTTGTTGAAGCATGTTAGGCTGCACGCTGCCCATGAAGCACATGTAAAACCGTTAAACTGCTTGGTTTTTTTTCATACATTGTCAGAAATAAAGGTTGCCATTTCAAAAGGTACACTTTTGCAGCTATTAGGTTCAAATATGTACACATTAAGTACTAATATGTACCTTTAAGGTCACAAAATGGACCCTTTAGGTACAAATATGTACCTTTTGAAAAGGTACCGCCTGGCTTTTTGTACCTTTACTTTGAGAGTGTACTTTACCATACCAAAAGCTGTCAAAACAAAGAGATGGAAGTAAAGGTCTGGTCATTTTCCATTCGTATTTTGAACATTTTCCATCGTCAAAAACAGAAGAAGCAGATGATTATGAGGCCTGCTTTTTTCTTGGCAAGAGCCCAAAGAGCAAATTCACCCAAGATGCCACTGGATTTTTTACAAGGATGCTTTTTTGTTGTTAGCTTTTGCATTCATTGTTGACAAGAATGTTATTGATGCTGTCGCTTTGTTTGCAGTTGTTATTGTCATATATAAATAAAGCTAAGGGAACGAGACCCCAAAGATTGCACCTTAAAAACAATGACTCAGATCCAGACAGGCTCATGGAATGGAAAATCCCATCTTCTTCTAAACTGTTTCCAACATATTCTACACACAAACAGTCAGAGCGCATTAACGTCACATTTAGATGTGCCTGCTGGTGGAATATAAGAGGAATAATAGTCTCATGGAGAAATATCTGCTGAGAAACAATCGATGTGCACTGAAAAATCTCAATATTATAAAAAGAAAGTCTTGAGATTGAATGATTCATTAATTCATTCAGTTGGTGAAAAATGAGTCAATTTATTTAACGTCATTTTCAAAGTCTCTTTGATTTATGAATGGAAATAAAAGTGGATCCATTCCATTCCATTGTTTTCCATTCCATTCCATAAAGGGATAATTCACTCTGAAACAGCGGAAGCAAGCGCCTCATATCATTTGGACATAGTGGTGTTTAAGAGGTAAAAACAATATAAAAACTCTTGTTTTCTCACACAAACTGCTCTTTTCATGTCTTAGGCCATCAATGTATCATTATGATGGGGTATGGTTTAATTACGCTGTGTGACGCGCTTCAGGCGTAGTCATATATATATATATAAATATATCTTATCTGTATTCTCGTGATTCGCACTCACCCATTGGGTAACGCTGGCATGTCTTGTGTTCGGATCTTTTGTCTATTCGATACTGTAAAGTCGAAAACAATCACATATTCAGCTTAATGTATTCTCTGCAGTTTGACAGTGCTTTTTCCACTGAGGAGGAATTTCACACTGTATTTTTAATAGCACATTTTACTCCTTTATTCTAAATGCATGAATATTCTGCATTGAAAAAGTTGGCTTTAAAAACAGCATTATTCCTCCGACGGCAAAAATTAGGTAGTGGGTAAATCAGTGATGGCACCACGCACAGTATTGAATGAGAACTCCCTATTTGCCTCGCAGGACTTGTGGGCTGACTCGGCATTTGAGGAATGCGCTCTAATTGCTGTCACTTTGACTCGGCTTGTCTGTTCTGAAGCAGTTAAATATGCCAAAACCCCTGTATGTGACGCAGAGCTTATCGCTTAATAACTGCTAATAACTACTGTGATTCACAATTCACGGTATACTATCATTTTAAAGAATGAGGATTCATAATTGGCTCTGTCAGTAAAGTGCTGCCTACTTGAATAAACTAACTTCATTGTTGTACTGTGTTGACTCCATGGCAACCAAAAACACAAGATCGAGTTTTATTTCCGCCGCAATTGTTTGTGGTTACCTTCAAAAGCATGCAGAAATGTCATTTCTAGATGTCACACAGCGCAACATCCATGGCTCATTTTTTTTGGTTATGGAAATATACTTTCCATTCGTTTTCTCCATAGGGATTTTAGAACCAACTCCGAGATAAATCGCAACGCTGCTACCTTTCTAATAAATCGAAAGCTAAATAAGTAAGGGAAACTTCAAAAAAGTACAATATAAAAATACAAGCCGTATAGCATTGATTAAATGAATAGAATAGGATTGTTGTTGTCTTTGTTGCATTGGTTTATTCTGCTTAATCCTTCTATCCGGCAGTGTCTGGAGAGCAGGCGAGTGTATGAAGAGCTGGATGGGTGTGTGGAGGAGGGTGTTTGCTCTCTGCTGCCGGCCTTGGCGGGACAATAGCGAGCTTCTGAAGCGCAGAGTGGTGGGATGAAGAAGATGAGGAGTCAATGAGTGAAGAGGAGGCAGCGATATGTCAGCTCTTGACCCAGCCATGAGTGTAGGAGGCCTGGCTCTCATTGACACAGCACAGCCCAGGACTGCAACATGGGCTAATTATTTTTTGCTACAGTTTCCTGTTTGACTGTTTACTTGCTATTTGACTTGATGAGATGACATGTGACATCTCAGTATTAAACTATCCCATATTAGCAAACCATTTGTTGATTTCTCTGAAAAGTAATGAGAAATTAGACTGTGAAGATACGGTAAGGTAACACTAAACCACTGAAACTGCATTAAATTAACTTTAAATTGATGGAAAATTAACATTACTCAATCACATCATCTGCTTTATCATTCACTGGATGGGTGACAAGACCATTCAAACTCTTTTTAACTTGAACTTATTCATTTTTTTATGCGTTATTTTATAGCAAAACGTTTCCGATCATGATTTGAAACCATAACAGGCATATGGTATTTTCTAACAAATAAATACATATTCCCAGTTTGTATTTAATTTTATTTAATTTTATTTTATTTCACAGCTATTTGAGCCAAATGCTGAATTAAACCTATATTTCACTTTTTTTCTTCTTTACTCACAATAATCTCATATATTTTTAAGTTACTCTTAAGCGCCCTGCTTCTTTATAAAGAAAGAAAGCTATGGCGTATGTGTAATTATTAGCTTGTGCATTTTTCTGCATGACACTTCAAAATGCATCACTCACCAAACAACAAAACAAAGAAATTTTAATATCTATCTATCCGCCTGTCTGCCTGTCTATTTATTTATTTATTCATTTATGCTTGTTTTTACTAGGAAGAATCAGACAGCACTGTTTCTCACGCCACGCCACGGGATGTCTGTCAAGCATATCTGCAGAGGAACCATATAAAGGCCGGAATATATCAGAAGAATTGAACGCTGCAAGTAAAAGATAACGCCGTTGCTTAGAGAGCTATCTACATCTTTTTGCATTTTCGCTCGCTCATCCACAGAGGAGTTTCTTTCACAGTCAATCGTGACATCAGAGCCGAGAAGGAATTGCAGGAGATGTGATCGAGCGTGAAAGACCTTCATCATGGACTCATCTTTTTCTCAGAATCTTCCTTTCGTTGCCTTCAGCTCTCCGGGCACAGAGCCAGCACATGGAAGCCATAAACATGAAAAACACCTTGGGCCTCTCCTCTGCAGTGCTCCTTGAATCAGAGGGCTTGTGCCTCCACGCCCATTGACGTTACAAACCGCTCTAACCTCAGCCAGTGACTCCACCTCATGGCTCCTACAGGAGTTACAGTATTTGACTACAATCAGTGTCTTGCTAGGGTAAACCCCTAGAAAGAACTCCAGGCTCGAGAGAGTAAAGATGACTGGCAGGTTGTCAAATTTGCACGCTCGACTACATAGTGAAAAAGGGCGCATTCAAGATCACATACCTGAAGACTTTAATGTGCATCGCCCACATCATTCGGGAAAACCCGTCCAACCACTTCCATTAACCACAACCCTCATCGCAGTCAATATAGTACATACTCTTGTGGTACAGCAGTTAAGTGGATGATAAGGCTTTGGACAATAAAGCTTCTGTGTATTAAATCTCCATCCATGTTTTAATAGACCATGTGCATGTAAGTTCAGTTCCACCCTCCACTAGTCCCACTGGTCAAATTTCACATTGAGCTTTTGGGTCCAAACCACGGTATTGCAAAAGATGCAAAGAATTTAAGCTGCTCTCTGGGGCTATTTATTTGGAGACATTCTGCTGTGAGAAGTGCATTAAACTATAACGCAAAACATGCAAATTAAATATCATCAATAGTGGTTCATTTTTTGAAAATAATGCATTTATAACTGTGACTCGTGATTTGAATTAATGGTTAATGCACGCCCATTTACTTTAGCTCAAACAGTAAAGCTAGCAAAAGAGGGTTTGGGAATGTAATGTATGTACACTTTAATGCAACTGTAATCATTGTTGCATAAAAGCATCTGCCGAATGTAACCAACCGAACTCTAAAAAATACATTTGGGTCTAAATGTTCTAACGTGAAGCCATTAGATTACAAAAAAAGCCACATGGGAGTGTCAGATTGGGTCGAGAATGCTATAAAATAAATACTGTGTGTTTTGCCATCTTGGGTCCATTATTATGGAGACAGGCCTTGCAATGCCTGGACGGGTAAAGAATTTGGGTTATCAAAGTTAAGTACTATATCATTGCCAAAGCAATCCTGACTGAATCTTCAACCCCAGCTGGTGCACTACACACAGTTATGTCTTCGGCAGAACTGAAATACAACAACACTTGACCTTTGCTGTCTCCTACCTCTCCAGCCGTGAACCAGTCAGAAGGGTTAAGAGGTCTGGGGTGTCTCCCGGGTCACATTCCAACTCAACACTGGTCTTGTAAGGGCAGTCCCTGACAATGCAATTGACATGTCTTTGAAGAACTATTAGGCCAGAAGAGTTCCCTTACACTGCCATAGTCAGACTATACATAAAGACATGTGGCTATACCAGCTTTCTTTAATCGCTTGTATATTTGTGTCTAATTGACTTAAACTCTGAGCGTTTCAAAGTCTCAGAGGACAGTATCTTTAGTGTCATGTTTTCAATAGCACCATACGTATTTCCGCCTACATCAAGTCTACACCAGACATTACCATTGTCATGTAGCACCACGCCACAACGGCTTAGAGGCTGTCTACACTAAATAAGTCAAATCAAAAATTATAAATGGATTTGTAAGCATGTTGAGTACATTATACATAAAAAGAGGCAACATTTTGTTTTCACCACATCTAGTGTAGACCACTAGAAACAAGCTTGAACAGCAAACACAAGCAAATCACTTTAGAGAGGTTTTAACAGGGTTGAAGTGTTTGAAATTTGAAAACGCACTGCAGTAAAATGAATCGCTAAATAAAGTTTCAAGCGTGCTTTGCACTGAGTGGCATGCGAATATTTGAACATTGTTTTCACTAAAGTCAGAGAGCTGCAGGAAAGACACAGTGGTAAAATGAGATGAGACCCTCTGTTATGATATATGAGTGGACTGGCCCAGTTCAAAGCTGGGTGTGTTGGGTATCAAATTGCATTATATATGCTTTTAAGTTCAATACCCAACAGGACATGAATAAAACAATGGAACCACTGGACGAACTTTAATTTGAAGAGATGTACATTTCTGTGTGGGAATTTCCCATCAAAATTATTAATGCCAGGTTTTTGGTCGCTGTGAGAAAACTCCTCATGTCATACTCACTTAGTGCAGTCGGCCAAGTGCCCTTCCTGTGAGCGTAATTCTTCTTTAAATTCAATTCAACTCAGGGCCTCTGAACTATAGCTGGAGCCCCAATTGAAGCGGTTCCATCTGCTGGCTTTCATTCTCCATCGTGGTTTTGTTTGTGGGAGTTGTACTAAAAAAGAAACGTCATTTCTGTCATTCCTTTATTCTGTCTCTCGTTTTCTGCATCTGCAATACAGCCGTCTCACATTTTCTTATGCAAATACCGAGGCGCTATGCGTTTCTAGAGCAAAACGGATCGTGACTGAATGACTCAAGAAAAGAGTTTGCAACAACTATTGAGGTAAGTAATTCCAACGATGACTAACAGGACTAGGAAATGTCAAGATCTGAATGGCTAATACGGGCCAAGCAAATCACAGCAGTGAATCATTTTGTGAACGGGGCCTTAACAAAGCTCCACTTTCCTGTTACTCTCAGCTCTACGCAACGGATTCTGCAGCCTATAGACGTGGATTAGAGAAAGGAGGGGCAGAGAGGAGGAAAGGGGAGGCACTAGGACCTGTTGGCTCCTGCAGTGGAGGTCAGGGAGTAGCTGTGGGACTCCAACTTTCAGAACAATCAATTTCCTTAAGAGAGAGTGGGGAGCAGGGCTGTAGTGGATGGCACAGGACCTGGATACTCGCATTTTGTAACGCCGAACAGGACCGGGCATTGGGGATAAACCTGTGGAGAGTTTGAGAGCTGGAATACAACCAACTTGGGGATTTTGACATTTCACAAACGTGAGAGGAGAGCAGCTGTGAGGTAAGCAGCACCGGGTGCTGATGTTTTGAAGTATGAGTTTCGAGCTGGTGAATGGTCTTGCTGCCTGTCAACAAGCAAAGGGAAGCTTTTAATCTGAAATGAGCCCGTATCCTATGACAGGAAGACTCAAGGTGCTGTTGACAAGCAAAGCAATGCATGCATTGAAAAGAAATAACTTGAGTGATATACTAGATGGTATCTGGAGGGGAGAGGACCAGCAGAAGCAGAGCTCACTTCATCAATTTCCAAAAAAAATAAAAAGTAAAGAGAAAAAGAAGAAAAACCCAAACTGTTTCTGAATGAATTCCAAACCAAACTGTGTGGTTTGGACAAGAATAACTTGTGGTATTATGAAAACCCAAGCGTTCTGGGGTGTGAGAAGACATGTAGTTGAAACAGAGATAATCTTGGAGGTCTGCTAGGTGCTGAGGACCACCAGCCTTTGCAGAAGTATGCTTAGAAGTTAGAGACCCCTAAAACATCAAACCTCCCCCTTTCTCTTTTTCTTTCCATCTATCCGTCAAACCACTCATGTTACACAACCAGAGGGTCTCGCTGCCGTTGCTTCATTCCTCTCCGAGACATGGAACGCGTTACAGATTTTTATCATTTTCATCTGACAGGAGCTGTGGTTAACATATCAGCCGGCTTCAGGCTGAAGTTGAAGTCTGAATATGCAAACGGGAGGGAGAAAGTAAAGGGATTGTATGAATATTTGGCAGAATGATGTAACAGACTGGGGAAAGTTGGAATATACAAATAAGACGTGCTTTTTTTAACACATACAGTCCAGTACAGGTTGGGCAATTGAGTCAACATCTGTAAAAGATAAAGTCGCCTACATTATGTACTTCACAGAACTGTATATGTACACTTGCCTGTCCAAATGCAGGTTGACGGCCCTCTTGAAGTCGCTTTGGATAGAACCCAACGCTTACTTTGACACTGAGTGAGTGAAGCCTTTCAAATTCCCAGATGCTCTCTTGTCCTGAGGCAGATGGACAGTGCTATTTTCCTTCCATACAATGATGTCGGCTATTATTATTCATGAGCAGGGTCAGGTTTCCCATTGAGCCTGAATTAAAGGTTTCTCTCTGTAGATCTGTGCTCACGTAGCGTAGCGTGCCGCTGTGGTAATGAGAGGTAATGAGGGCTTCTAATGAGGCAGGTGGGCCACTGCCAGCAACTCCCTGGGTGTTTAAGTTACCTAGGCTGAAGGCTCGAGCCTATAGCTTAGTCCCGGCATTGGCCGTGCAATATATAAAATGACCATACAGCTCGACGAGCACACTGACCATCTGGTGGATCTAGTTTTACTCACCCTACATTCCACGTTCACACACAAAATACTTCTGCAGAAACCCGACACAAACACGCACTCCGGGTCCTGTTCGACTCTCTGGCACCCGGCTGAAACGATCTGGAATATATAGTATCTTCTGATGGATTTCGAGTTTGGACAGCCCTGGGGCTCTTGTATGCACTGCCAAGACAGTTTTATGAGTATTTGAGCTTTCGCTTCGAGCGCTTCTGTTTAGGATAAGCCGTGTTTGTTTGTGCAGAGAAGGCCGACCTTCACAGAGCAAAATTTAATGCCCCTATGGCCACACAAGAGCTTGAAAATGGTTCCCATGGTGATTCATGCAACATTTGAGTAGGAAGTGAAAGTGATAAATTAATAGAATGACTGTAAAATGAGGTGCGATGCTGGAATATATCAACGCTCAGTAGAGGAGCACTAACAGATAACAAAACATGTCCTTTGGTTTCGTGAAAGGCACCATATGCAAATTAGAAGTCTAGGTAATATTATTGATAGGTTTAATCTTTGATAGTGCAGATTAACCACATTTAGGTCGTGCAATATTGTCCAAATGTAACAAAAAAAATCTTTGTACGAAGAAGAGGATTGTTTACATGCCCAGACAGATGCTTGAATGTATTCATGAATCTTGAAGCCACTCGTAAGAAACCTATAAACACACTCCAAAAACCTGTTTCTCATTTAAAACCCTGATGCGATTTCTGTCAAAATGTTTATAGAACATTATTCGGCCTGTTCCAAATACATCATAAAATTCTTTGTCAAGCTTTTGGATTTCATCCCAAGAGGCTGATAGTACTTGCCCTCTTTTTTCTTTTTTTGTTGTGTTTTGTTTTGTTTTGCAGGAATCACACAATTTAAACACACAGCGGCCTTTTTATGTATCATAAGTGATCTCATATTTTGTTTTCCAGCCCAAAAAAAAAGAAGTAAAATACTCTTTGCTATCTGCATCACAAACGATGACAACATTTTAGTTTAGGGACTAATTCTCACTATAAATTAGTAGCTTACTAGCATGAATATTACTAGCATACTGATTGTTTATTACACACATATTAGTGCCTTATTCTAACCTTTCTTTTTTATTAGCATTTTTAGGGTTTTAAAGATTTGAGCATAGTAAAATGCTTTCTATATTAAAAATAATGCTTTAGTTTAGTGACCAATTCAAAATCACTATTACTTAATTGCTTATTAGTACGCACACTAGCATATTAGCTGTTTATTAGTAGGTTTCTTATAAAGAACATAAAAAAACTTATAAAGCAAATAGTATTACCTTATTCTGCATGACTATATTTAACCTTAAATGACTGTAAATGACCATTGATTTAAAGAACCAAGAACAGTAGAAAGATGGTTCATATGCCATGTTTCATAAACGCATGTATTTTTATTAGACATAGTAGTCCATATTCTGAAATATTGCTTTTATCATTTTACAAGTACAGATTCTGAAATATTTCTTTAGTCCATGTTTAAATCCCAGATTTCGCGGCCTCAGGCTTTCAGACCTCCACGCACTGTTTATACTTCAGGTCCTTTTTATAGTTTGCAAACATTTTCAAGGTTAAATCTATCCTCTTGCACATCTGAATCTTCCTTAGGTTCAGCTCACGAGCGAGCTGTTTCATCCGATCCTGACAGCGTTTGGACTTATGTACACAAGTGACTATAATGACTCATTTCGTTGGCGTCGACAATCGCCACTAAAATAACAACTGGGAGAAGTTTGCTTAACAGATGTGATGTGCTCCTAATTTCAGCTTGACCGCGGAGCATGATGTCTCTCACCTGTACCCCACCCACTGTACTTCTGTTTTCATTTCATAGACAGATGACATGTTTGCAGTGCTTGTCTCTACATGAGGTTGTCTCCAAAACATACACAGAACAGACACACACACACAATCAGTGGGCTTTGAAACTTGCCGTAACCACTTTCCCCTTGTGGGCCCTGACTTTACGCTTACTACTTTGTCTTTTGCTACTGCAGGTGGGTAAGTAGACAAGTAATTTCATGTTTAAGATTAACAGATGATTCAGACATCTGTGAGAATATTTACTTTTACCGTGTGGCTTAATGTATGGCCTGCTGTGTGTGTGTACATTGCATGGTTGCATAACATGTCCATGGACTTGTTTTTTTAATCAACATGGAGATTCTAGGTTCAAAGAGTTTGATCATGTACTTGTAGTCTCTGTAACTGTTCACTATTACATTTCACCAGTTCGTTATAAACAAACAAGGTTTTTTTACTAAAAGTAAATCATTTTAAAAGTACTAATCATCCAATTAAAATGAGGACAGAAAACATTCAAAGCTTTCCTGTGTTGTTTAACACAAATACAAATCAGTCCAGCATGCAAAAAATAACCGTGTACCTGTCAAACTAGCGGAACATGATAACTACTTCCTACTTTCTGTGAAACTGGATCTTGTGGGTACGATTCAATGCATTCAAATCGATGCAAATGCAAACGGCGTGTAAGAAATGAAATGTATTTTATTTGTTTCATAAAAGGAAAAATTGCAGACAGAATTAATTAATCCATATTGAATTAATATAAAATATTTTCAAGTTTGAATGAAAATGATTTTGACAAATTTCTAAAATGTACAATTGACTCCACAATTTCTGCTTTTACAATTGAATGTTTTTTCCTAAAAGATCTTTTTAAATAGTTAACATTAACTTTGTAGTCAAAACCTTAAAATGAAATATAAAGCCTTAGTGTTGATGTTTTAAGTTCACTGAAGAAAAACAAGATATGTGAAACTTTAAATAACATTATTAGAACATTATTATTAAACGAGTTCGAGGGATTTAGCATAAAACATCTCCTCTAATTATATGGAGGTGCATCAATTCCAATAAAGATGTAATTATCTAAAACTGTACAAAGTAGTAGTAAGTGATAAGCAACTGTGTGTTTAGGACACAAAAACATGCCACATTCTGTATTAATTTAGACTTGAAGACAAAGGAAGTTGTCTTTAAATTTCCACTTCAGATTATTCTCTCAAACAAAACATCGTTTGAGACGTAGATGTGATAATACTTACTCTGTAAAAGACCAATTTTACTTTCACAAATAAGACTGTGATGTCTATCTACTGTTTCACACGATTTTCTAAAAATTGAAAAAAAACCTCAAAAAACGGGTAGACGTCCCTTCATGGTGTCTGTCACCATGCTTTTATAAGACCGTATGTGTGACGATGTGTAACTTCACAAAAACGGATTTCACATTGGATTTACAGCCTTGAGATCTATGGATCTACTGCAACCTCTCACATTTCCGCCTGTGTGGCCTCGGGAAGAATTATCACGCACCTTTCCAGAGCGTACGCGTCTGGCCATGCTCTCTGGCCAGTCGTTTCTGTGATCTTCTGGCCTGCAGTCATTCTGTAGATTTTGCATGACTGCAGCCATCTTCCCGCTTTTCATCCTCGTATAATTGGAACAGCTGCTCGACACTGAACGCTCGTGCCCCCATATACGGCATATTTTAGAGCCCATTTCCTGCAGCCATAAACACTCAATGTGCAACGACCTGTAGACGAGGGCACTAAGCTGACATTGTGTTGAGCCATCTCCCCGCTTTCATCCCGTCTGTCACATAATTGGATACCACAAGAGCTAACTGTTTGATGTTGCAGAGAATACGGTTACTTTGAAAGTCAGCATCCTGTTGTGTGTCTTCGCTTTCTGAATGATTCTTTTGAACGAATCGAGCTCAGATGATTCAAATACCCTGACGCTTATTTAAAAGTTAACGCTAAAATGAAAATGCTGTCATTAATCACTTAAATTCATGCCGTCCCCAACAACAACGTGAGCTGGTCTGCCTTTGAAAAACATATCATTGATCTTATTTTTAGGATTGTCCTGTTGACCGGTTCCGTATACGGGCCCAGAAAAGTATTAATATAAATAGTCCATCTGGAATCAGTGGTTCAATCAAAATTTTATGCGACCAGTATACTTATTGTATGCAAAGAAATTAAAAATAAATCTTGTTATTCAATAATTTGTCTACTGTCTGTGCCACCCACTGAGAATATTTCACTCCCAAAAATGATTTCTGTCATCATTTAATCAAACCTCAATGACTTAACCTACTTTCTTTTGTGGAACATAACTGCATTAAAATATAGCTGTTTTGGTTATCAGAGACTTGTGATCTTTGAGATATTTCTCAAATTGTTTTCTATGTTCTATAGTTTACGTCAGGCCGTTATAGCCTAAATGTTTATGTGTAATGCATTTTGGTGAATCAAATATTTCTAAAAGCTGCAATTTGTAATGTCTACTTGATACAAAAAAATAATCTTTTGTGGGTATTTTCACAGTCCGGTTAATTTTGTGATCAATTAGATGACTTAATCAAAACATTATGTAATTAATTCGATTGAAATTTTTCATCGTCTGACAGCCCTACTTATGATATGCATTTATTTTGCCCTCACTTGCTGAAAGATTTTAAAAACGACTCGAGCTGATTCTTTCCTTTGAAGGACAATAACTTTATACACTCTGCACTTTTCAGATTTAAGTCTTAGAGGATGTTTTCATTCACTTAGAGATGTGTTACACACCGTCATTTCTAAAAAGTCCATAATGGGGCAATTTAAGACCTGAATGAAGGGTGTTAGTCACGCTAACTAAAAAGCTCACCAACTAGTTTTCACTAGCTGGAAAATCTCCTCATTCCAAAAAGCCTCATTTTGTGTTCTCCTCTGAGATCATTCTTACAGCAGAGTTATGTATGCATTATGCTCAGATATTGTTTAGTCTGGACAGGTTGTTCACAGAACAGGTTTCTTGACTCATATACGCAGTAACCCAGATATATAACTTTAACTTTGATTTTCAGAAGCACCAGCAGTCCATGATTACAGCTTGAACATCGAATCTCTCTATTTAGGAGGAATCTATGGCTGAATTTTCCTTTCATATGAGCAAAGCAAGCTTGAATCATCATTTCATATTTTTAGAGTCTGTACAAAAAAGCACAATGCATTTAATCGAGTCAAAAACATGGACGGTTCCAAACATCTAATCTCATTTCTATATTTCTTAACCAAAAACGCTGGGAAGTTAATTAAATACATGAAGCATTCAAACAAACTTGTACTGTGAATCAAACTGACCAAAGCTACATATGAGTAGTGGATAAGACAGTTTTGGGTTTTTAATTATGGCCTCTATTTACTCAGGTGCAAATTTCAACATGCAATACAATGAAAAACACTACTTAGCATTTTGCATTTTTGCTGAAACACTTTTACACTTAAAAAAATATCTGAGATAGTTACTCTTAAACACTACCTTTAGTTGCATGTACTTCAAAAATGCACATATATATATATATATATATATATATATATATATATATATATATATATATATATATATATATATATAGAGATGTTTTTGTTGTTATCGTGTTTTTTATGCTTTTTTAAGTTAGTTAAATTGTTTTATGTCTTTTTTTATTTAAAGAAAATAACCCACCTGCAGTTTGATTTGAGATTAATACTCAATGAAAAATTGAACAGTTTAAAACAGAATTATCTGTTAAAAAATTCATCTATCTATCTATCTATCTATCTATCTATCTATCTATCTATCTATCTATCTGTCTATCTATCTATCTGTCTATCTATCTATCTATCTATCTATCTATCTATCTATCTATCTGTCTATCTATCTATCTATCTATCTATCTATCTATCTATCTATCTGTCTATCTATCTATCTATACACACACACACGTATACATGTACATATTTTTAAGTAACCTTTGAGTTATATTTGATTATCTTTGATCAATCCAACATCTAATCACACTTGTATGTGTGTGCATGAAGATAAGAATTAGCCAGGAAGGAATTAGCTCATCTGTTGTACATCACTTTATCTCATATTTGTAGGAGTACGTATGAACAGCTGTGTTCAGCCCTTGTGAATAAGAATAAGGCTTTAAAAGTGTAATATTATTGAAATTTGGCCTATACTTGAAAAGAGTTCACTTTTGTAACTGTTCCTCAACACACTAAGACACAGCCCACTTAGGTTTTAAAATGGGCGCTTTGCAATAATATCAAAATAAAACTTTTACTATAAGTACATTATAAATCACTGTTTCAATAATGTGTTTTAATATCGAGACGTTTGCTAACGTGCTAAAGCACATGTTACATTTCAAGATAATATATTTTAAAAGTACTAAATTGCTAATTTACAAATATATTTAATATTATAACATGCACATTTTAAAAGAAATGAAAACATATTTTAGTTTACCAAGAATGCTTGTCATACTATTTGAAATAATTACGAAATTGCATGATGATGTACTTTAGTTAACTAATTGCTAATTAAACTAATTAACTAATTAAACTACAACAAATGTTATTTTAATTTCAAATAACATGCAATGAAGTATGGGGCAATGAAGTATGAAGTTTTGCATAAAACAAAAGTTTTCTTTTAATGTATATTTTTGCATGCTAATACCTTTTTAATGCTAAATTGTACTTTCTGTTTTGACAGAGTAAGCATGCAGGGCCATAATGTTCTTCAAAAGCATCACGTCTGTCTATCCACCGACATAAAAGTATTATCACTAGGAGTAGCAAAGAGTTAAGTGTAGTAGTTTGACGCCATTCACTTTCAAGTAACTTTTTAAAACTGTTCTTTGAGCACGAATCTTTCTGTCAGCTGTCTGGTAGAAGGTTATGCATGAAGCCACATATATTTCTTGGCTGTCAGCTATGGTAAATTACGTTAAGATGAGTGAAGACAGCCGAAGGTCAAGTTTAAAGCAACTGTTTTGAACAAGAATGGCCACAATGAAAGATGTTAAACCCATTGAGACTAAGTCAAGAGGAACGAGTGCAGCTCTCCTCCCAACAGCGTAACGACAAGAATTTGTGCTTGGCAAGCCCTCTCTAATTCCACAGTGAACAATCAAATTCTCACCAACTGAGGGGAAATATAGCATAGCATTGACTAAAACATAGCCATGTGTCATGCAGAAATTGTTGAATGTCAAGGCTGTAAAACTCCAATGTTATGGAAAAGACGTTAGACAGAAGTTGAAGGTTTTCCCACCAACAAAGAGCGAGGACTTACAAAACCAGTGGAACGATTCTGAACGCTCAAACAATGAAAGTAATTTGATTTATTTCTCTCGAGGCCTGACTGGCAATGACAGTTTGGGAGAGTTCATTAGGAGAACTTTAAACACCGTCACACTTCTGAAATTCGCAGGCCATGGAGACGTTATGAGCCACATGGGACAGGAGAGACAAACAAATGTGTTCCCAAAGAACATGAGCCAGAAATCTCTAGCAATAGTAGGCTGAAGGATCAGGACGTTTTCTGTAACAGACTTGGCAGCTCGCTGGAATGAACTCATAGTTGCACATGGTTTTGCATGTGTTGCCTTATCCACTAACCACCTGAAATCCAGTTCAACCAGGCACTAAAATCCTGGCACACAGTGCTGCATCATTATCAATGGCCATTGCTAGTCTGCTGCATCCTAAACAGGGCAAATACATGACGTTCTTAACAGGTATAATTCATTTTATTGAATTCCTCCGGTGTATGAGTGTTGAAGCCCTGGAGTAGGTCCATTAATACCAGTAAGGTACCAGTAAAACTACTGCTTATTCAGAAGTGGCATTAAAGCACCATGAAATCTTGCTTGAAACTAAATATCATGGCTCATTTCAGACCGGCCGTAAGCTTCAATGTCTTGTACCGTGTGGAAAGATTGTTAGCAATCAGCCACCATTTGAATAATCTTTAAAATCGTGCTGTATTAGCTCATCTTCTTTGCATAATTGCACTGAATGATATTCATTGAGTTGTCAATGAAAAAATGATTCCTACTTCCTCATGCCACCATACAATCTCAACCTCGCTCAGACTTCAATTAGCAACATAACAGCCTCTTAACGAGACATGCCAAAATCACCTGAAACAAATTGATAAAACATTCGCCTTGGGCTTAAAATGTCTGTCATTACGAGTTTAATTCAGCCGCTACTGTTCACCCTTTGCTAATTACAGCTTCCTCTCAAAGCTTTGGTGAATATAGTCAGGTTCGCTAATTTAGAGGACTTGCTGCTCAAGTACAATTTTCTTTCCTTAAAAGGAAACCTTTTTTTTAAATACGCACTAGCTAGCAATGTTAAATGTTTAGCTTAGGCACAAATTACTACGTTTCCTCTTGAAATGCGATCTGTGGTAGACACGTTGTGGGAAAAAGGAGTCTCTTTGCAAACCAAAACGCTTATTTAGAAAATCATGTCAATTTTGTCAATGAAAATCAATTTAATTTGTGTGACAGGAATTAGTTTGTCTACGAATGTTAAATGGTTAAAAAAGGATTTTTTTTAATCCACTGTCTAACAATATTAAAAAACCAGTCACTACATTTCCAATTCTTGCTGGATATGTGCGCTGGAATGTTTTAACTTGCGTGGTTCCCATCTAAACTACTAGCAAAGGGCATCTCAGGAACCGCATTCCAGTGCTTTGAGTCTTATCTCTCAGATAGGTCTTTTGGAGAGGTTAAAAAGTCATAACATTTAGCTACTTGTGTGCCTCAGGGCTCAGTTCTTAGACCACTTCTCTTCTTCATCTACATGGCATCACTAGGTTTTGTCATTCAGAAACATGGCTTTTCATATCACTGCTATGCTGATATACACTCTACCTTTGATGCTGTCCTGAAAGAAACCCTGGCAATGTGTTCAAATTGCTTCTATTTTCCTTATTTTTAAGCCTCTTTGGATAAACTAAGAACAGAGGTTTTACCTTTACACTAAAATGTTAAAATAAACCCTGTTCACGTGGATATTTTGAAAAGTTGCTGTATCGTTCATGCTAGGCTAGTAGTTTGCAATACTGCTTTAATGTAAAGAATAAAACAGCTAATATGCTTGCACTTCAAAACCTATTTTCAAATGTTTCTGGCCCACAAAACACCATCCATTTTTATACCATAGACTGCAAAGTGTAGTTTAACTGCACAAGTTTGCTGTTAGCAACTGCTCAGTCTTGAGGAAATGCAGAATCGCTGGACTATGTTAGCAATAGCGTAATTTGTGACTATAGCTGGCTAACATTACTTTTGGCAAAAGAACTCCAGGTTGGGATTCTCAAACAAACAGTCTACAGTGTTTATACTTTTAGGTAGTCAGCTTACCAATGGCTTATTTAAATGCGACTCTCTATATATTAAGCTTGGGATATTAAAACATACTTTGGCACTGAACAAAATTATACACGTCACCTTTGAGCAATGCTTCAGCCTTCAGCAAGCAGCTCCACTGAGTAAATTTGTCTTTTCAAGGATTCATTTGTGCATTAGCTACTTTAGTGTTATTTTATTAATTACTCACGTATGTACACTTACGTAATTTTCTTCACCAAAACATTCAGCAGTATTTAGTAACACGTAGCTCGCAAAAGTCGGAAACTCCTTAAATTTCTCAAAAAGCAATGGACCGACTTGGCTGCAGTACAATGTGAAAACAAATGAACTAATGTTCCCATAATTTAGTGTTGGCACCAAACACAAGGCTCAAAGCCATATCAAATCAACTGTTCAGAGTGGGAGTTGTGCATGATGTTTTAGATTTAATCAAGAAATGGTTATATAATTCTAAAAGCAGCCCTGATTTCTGACCAAGACTTAGGGGAACGCAAATGTTGTACAATGCTCACTGACAGCCCTTGTCCACTCGTCTCCATCTGTTTAAATTGTTTGGAGGAAAGGCTCTAAATGATCTTAGCTGTCAGCCTATCCAGGAAGTCTTTAGGTTTGTTTGGGAAACATTTGGCTGTCCTGTGAGCTATTGGAGAGCTCACCTCAAGTGATTTCTCATGCCTGTGAGCTCTGACAAAGACAACAGCCTGTACAACCATCATGTAACTGAGCCAAAGAATGTGCCACATACAAAAACAGCCAGCGTCACCATCAAAACAAGCAGAAATCGACAAATTCACTTTGATTCTATGTTTTATTTGATCATATCTTTTCCGATCAAAATAATAATAATAGGTTGGTAATTTTTGTTAGCTAAGGAATCTGGACACAGTTGCAGGTAATAGTTTTCAGCCAAATTTTTGAGCAGAATGATTTTCTCTCACATCCTAAACTAATTTTCTCTGCTTCCTGTTCACTATTGTACTGTCTACAAAACAGCAGCTGTGTTTACAATACAATTTCACAGCTGTCGCAATTGCGGCTTTGTCTTCTGCGAAATTTACGGTGTACAGGCATCCATATGTGTATATGTACTGTATGTATCTGTGGCCACATGTGTTTGTGCAACTCATCTTTAACATAATAATGCTGGTATTCCATCTGGAGGCTGTACTGTTATTCTCTTCAACAGAATCAAATACAGTCAGTCCTCAAGTTCGGTGCAGCTTTCGGACACATCTCTCCTGAGTTCTGTGTGCGGATGTCTCCTTTTCATGCCTATTCCCCAAAGATAACCGTGAAAGATTTATTTTATGCAATGTGTGATGGATGCCTGAGATCATGGTGCAGACACAGGTCAGGGCATTGTGTTCAGGTCAGTATGTTTCCACGGATGCATTTTTTTCCCTTATGAAATACATTAATTTAATGCAGTGCAATAATAGTCCACACATTAAATTAATTGCTATGTTATGTTTATATGTTGTTATTTATATCACCAGAAGAACTGTTTTTTTCATATAACAACAGATCACATTTGGACTGTAATGTAATTTATCAATTAAACATTTATCAGAAAACATCATCTAACTCCTGGGGTGCCACAGGGCTCAGTTCTTGGACATCTTCTCTTCTCTTTCTACATGGCTTCACTAGCTTCTGCCATTCAGAAACATTGCTTTTCTTGTCCCTGCTATGCTGATGACACTCAACTCTACATTTCATTCCAACCTGATGAACATATCATCTTGTCTAACTGGTAACACTTTATTTTAAGTTGTGATTGATGACCAGCTGACTTTCTCAGACCACATTGCAAAAACCGCTCAGTCCTGCACATTTGCTTCGTTCAACATCAAGAAGATCAAGGCCGTGTCTTTCAGAGCATTCTTCACAACTCGTTCAAGCTCTTGTTCTAATTGTAATGCTCTCTTGGCAGCTCTTCCAGCCAGTTCTATCAAACCTTAACAATGAACCCTCAAATGTGACAGCAAGATAAATTTTTAACGAGCTGCAAAAAAAGTACGTCGCATCTTTATTTATCCATTTGCACTGGCTACCAATAGCGTCTTGCATTAAATTCAAACTCTGCACCCCTAAAAAACGAACAACTTGATACGTGTATTGCATTAGGTTAACTGATACATATCATTTTGATGATTTTGATTATTTCTATTGTCCTCATTTGTAAGTCGCTCACTACATTGAGATCCCAGTTTGTCATATCCAACGTGACGTCTCTGTTTCCTTCTTCATTGTGAGATAATTACTGTATTCAATTATAAAAAATATTATTTATCTTGCTGCATTGTCCCTTTATTCTTACTTAGAAAAAAAGAAAGCCACAATTACAGTTCATGATTAGAGGAAAATTAAAACAGACTTGCAAAAGTGCATGAGATTTTTACACAGTTTATGTTGTGCTGCCACTCTGTTTGCTCAGTTTATTATGGTCAGCAAGTACATCTCAAGATACAGCGAGCATGATTTGATGCATGGCATATATTGTGTTTGGAAAGAGAATCTCACGAAGTAGGATGAAGCACAAACTGTATAATGTCCCATGAATTCTTTTTTTCCCCCAATTTCCTGTTTTCTCACTTTTGACCGTTCTATTAAATAGGAAAAAAAGACAATTCATGGGGAATTCACAATTCACAAACATGCTTTATTTAAAATGACAATGAATGGGAGTAAAATTAATTTTAGTATTTACTCATTCTCATGAATTTGCCTCAACAGGCATATGAACAACTTTGGAAGCTTTGAAGTTTTGATGTCTTTTTTTATTTCTCTTTCCGAAAAAGAAAGAAAGTAACAACATGAATGTGTGTAATGACAGAACTTTGAAAACTATGTTGAGTCCAAAACTGTTATGAAGTTGCTTACAATGATTACAAAAGGATTAGATATCAAAAAAGAAATCAGATAATTTTGCATTCACAGATTACAGGAGTATTCCAGGTTAAGATATATTCATTTTGTGTGTGTGTGTGTGTGTGTGTGTGTGTGTGTGTGTGTGTGTGTGTGTGTGTGTTTGTGTGTGTGTGTGTGTGTGTGTGTGTGTGTGTGTGTGTTTGTGTGTGTTTGTGTGTGTGTGTGTTTGTGTGTTTGTGTGTGTGTGTGTGTGTGTGTGTGTGTGTGTGTGTGTGTGTGTGTGTGTGTGTGTGTGTGTGTGTGTGTGTGTGTGTGTGTGTGTGTTTGTGTGTGTGTGTTTGTGTGTGTGTGTTTGTGCATGTTTAAAAACTTCACATGCAGTGCAAAATACATGTTGCTGTTGCTACACAGTCTTTTTACACACACACACACACACACACACACACACACACAGACAGACACACACACATTGTGAAAAAAAATACTGTGATTTTAACAGAAATAAAATAAAAATTACATATTTGTTAATAAATTTTGTTCTGAATTTGATGTTTTCAATCACTATGTTTCTTCTTAGTTTTTCTTATCGGTTATATTTATTAAGGTTGTATGTTTTTTTTACTGTAAATTTTATTTTTTTTACAGTGCACACACACAGTGTTCAGGAGCTCTGCAATGTAATATAGTATTTGAATAACTCTGTGATGTCTGTCGGACAAATGCTCTGCCATGTCTCATTTTCTTTCTCTCTCATTCTCCCCATTTCTCTTTGTCTCCCCCTCTCTTCTTTTGTCATTTGTTGATAAAAAAAGTCCATCTGTCTTTAGCACTGCTTCATTACCCGTGATGTGTTGTCAGCACCTCAGAAGAGCTATGCGCTTTCACAAAATGCAATGTTGACACTCACAACAAAATCTTTTAACAGGTTGCTAAACCTACTGACATGTATTCAGTGAGAAAGAAAAAATAAATGTGTCCGTTCTAACCTTGATGCTGTGTTACGTAATTTATGTCAAAGAACATAAGTGCAAATAGTGTAGACTGTGTTTCTGTAATTTACAAATTCATTCATTACTTTCATACTTTTTAGTTTTTATATTATTATGCATACAGCACAAAATACTACAGAAGTACTACTGTTTCATTCTGAGTTATCAACTCAAAATTGTAAGAAGTCTTAATTGTAAGATCTGTAAGAATTTATTTTACTGAAGTAGGGAAAGTCATCCAGATATTGTATGTTATAACACATAATTTTTTTTTAAATGTATACAACTAAACGCATACTGTAATAAATTAAAAAGACTTTTAAGGCTATTTATGTTTTTCTTCTACTGTTTATCTTTTTTCTACTAAAAACCGCTTGTTATGATCTGGTTCCTGAGCTTCCGCCCGTAACCATTAGAGCAGTTATGAGCGTTTTTCCCATGTTTGCTTCGTCTGGTTTTAATCTTGGACTGTTTCACCGGTTAATTCTGATTGTTCGCCGCCTGCCCTGACCTCTGCCTGGATATCGACCCTGTCTCTGCCTAACACTTTGCCTGATCCTTTACCAAAGGGCTCTGGCCAGGTATGGACCCAGCCAAGCAGCTGCTCGATTTGTGGCAGGAAGGTTTATCCATTGAGGATTACATTCTTCCTGGGTACCCTTTCGTGGTGTTAAAGGACATTTTTTGTTTTGGACTGAATGGTTATCTGAAGGAGGTTTAATTGTAGTTTAAATGGCTTTATTGACTGAGGGTTCATCGTTTACAGTCAGTTGCCGTGGAGGAGAACCACAACACCACGTTCATGGCTGATGCATCCGAGTATATTGACAAGATTGCGGCGACAGCAGAGGCTGATCACAAAATGGCGCACACCACAATGCCTTGTTATGTCACAGCTGCCAATCATGAGCTAAGTCAGACCACAGCTGATCTTTACCAGTCCAGTCAAGTCATTGTTGATCTCCCTGAATCAAGTCACAGCATCACTAATCTTCAGGAGTCAAGTCCGGTCATCGCTGATCTTCACAAGTTAGGTCAAATCACCGCTGATCATCCAGAGTCACATGACTTGTCAGCTGATCATCCAGAGTCTTGTCGTATCCTGTCTATCACACCCAGATATTCAAGGTCAAATCTTTAATGCTCCAGTCTGGTGTATAACATGAGGATGCACCACTGGTGTCTCACACGCACAGCCGCCATCCCCAAACGCACTCACTTTTACTCTCCTGTTCCTGAACTAATTCCCCTGTCTGAAGTACTTCCCATGATGGGGATTTTTTTATGTTGCATTTGGGCTGCATACACCACCGCAGAACATCTTGAGATGTGATGTCCCCAGAGGTGGTGGCTGAGGCTGCAGAACCTCTTGGGGTAGAGATGCTCAGTGCTGTGTCTACAGAATTGATAATGCTCAGTCCAGACCCTTGCAAGGTGAGGGCGCCTAACAACATACTCTTTCTATTTCCCAAGGAGACTGCTGTAGGTCCTACAGAGGTGGCGGCTTCTGCTGCAGAACCTCTAGAGGCAGTAGTAACCAATTATGAACTCTTTGTTTACCCTTTCAGGCCATTGAGGCCGTCTATGAACTAGTTGTGCTTCCAAGCCTCTGTCCCGGTGACTGCTCTGTCTGAGTTGTCTGTCTGTCCCTATTAGGATGTCCAGCACCATCTGCTCCACACTGGAGGTTCTGGCTCTGTCTGATCAGCCCTGGTGGGCTCCAGCTCTGCCTGCTCCACCCCTGAAGGATCATTGCTCTCCCCCAGTCTCAGTCTCTTCCAGGGTCTCCTGTCCAGTCGTCTGCTAAGCTGTGGCAAGCTCCTGCTATGTCCGCACCGCCCTGGTGGTCTCATGCTCCACCCTGGATATGCCTCAGTTATGGGGTATTCAGCTTGAATCTTTCCCTCCATGTGTTTTGGTTGCGCTCCACCACCCTGCTGGATTGTGATAACACGCCTGGAAGCCGTTCCTTGGGAAAGGCCCATGTCATGATTTGGTTCCTGAGCTTCTGCCCCGTAACCACTAGAGGTCACCTCATCTCCTCAGTCGCACTACAGTCGGACTCCATTTCCACCGTACCTGAGACTAATCACCTGTAAGGTGTTCCCAATCAACTCCCCTATTTAAGCACTGATCACAGATGTACTCATTGCGAAATCTTGATTTGCCCAGGCTAACACTGCTGAGCATTTTCCTGTGCCTGGTTTTTGATCCTTTGCTACAGATACTTTGTTAGTCGATATTTTTGTGCAATTTAATAGCATCGCTATTTCTCACTAGCAATGTTGTGGTTGTGTACACCTTCCTCTCACCAGCAAAGTACATGTTTTTGTGGAATTAAAAAAATTATAATAATTTGTAAATGAGGCCGATCATTGGAGTACATCTAACAAGAAATTACTACTCAAAATGCTCATTTTAATTCAATCTTGCTGATTGACGTTCTAAGTAAAAATCTTTTGTATCTGTATTAACATGCTATTTTTGCCAAATCAGAGTGCCATATTGAGCTTACATGGCAGAAAAAAACTGGCCATGAACACATTCAGTTTGTTATTTTTATTTGTTGCTAAGACAAACCGGCACGTTAACTTTAATTAGCGCAAAGTTTCCCCCTTATAAAAATAGAACGAATTGAACAATGTCTGCTTCAGCATTGCTGGTCATTAATGGAGATGAATCGCTCGAAGTAGATTTAAGAGCATTGCTTTATGAGGCTCATTTGCGGCTTCCCCCAAGTCATCAAGCATAAAAAAGCTCATATGAAAACATGCCGTTATTGTAGTTAAATGGGAGGGACGTTTTTCAGGAATTCCTGTTAAAGTGAATATTTAGGCACTTCAGCTTGTCAGCATTTCTTTTAAGTGTTTTAATTGGCATCAATTGGGCCTTCGCTCATTATGCAGTGTGATGCAAATTTTCAGAGAAGTAGTAGTACAAGTACTGCATAATTATACAAAAAGCATGTTTTTCGACAGAGCACCACATGTTCTTGGATTCTGAGTGACTTGAAAATGTTTTTTCGCAGCGAAAACAAAGCAAATATCTGCTTTTCGCATGCGCAGATCAGCTTCCCTCTCAGCTTTCCCTCCTTTTCTCCCTCTACGGGAAGGTAGGCCATGATGTCTTGTGTTATTTTTACCCTTCAAATAAACAGAACGGATAACAACCGCAAACCTCAAACCACTGTAATCTCTCAGAAACCCCTCCTGTCATCACCAATTTCTGCCAGAGACCGTTTCAGGTACCAGCCTGTATCGTGTGATGAATGTGAGACGCTAGGAAAGTCTGTGAGTGAAGAAAAAGCGCACCGAGAGCGGCACAGGATGGAGGTCTTCAGTAAACCCTTTTGACCCTCGGTGGCTGCGCTGAGCGGTGTGTTTACAGAGGTTTCGCCAAAGGGAGTTCGGAGCTAATTTATGTAGCATTGAAAAACAAAGTGTACTGGGCGGCGCGGGACTGCAGGCTAGTGGCTGTGTATCAGTTTGATGAGTGTGTGTTTATACACGGAGCACATGTGCTGTGAGGAGCGCCGCGGCCCTCCGCAGAGATCTTTGTGCTGGAGACGCCGCTTTCCAATAAGGATCCAAACGTTTTATAATCGGGGGACTTAAAGTGTGTTGGGGTCAGGCGGTCAGTATTTCTTCAAACCGCGACATACAGGTTATAAGAGAACTTGGTTGATGTTTTAGCACTTTTAAAGCAATGTTCTCTTAAACATGGATCAGTTTAAAAGCAGAAACGTGAAGCTTGTTTAATAATGAAATTTGTTGTGTATCAGTTGAGCCACTGTTCTTTTTATTTTAATGTGGTGTTAATAAACGTGTGTGTGTGTGTACTTGTATTTGTAACAAAGTCGCAATTTAGTACTTAATAAGTGTACTTTTTTTGTAAGTCAGAAGTTAAGTCAAGTCTGTTAAGAAAAAGTCCTGAAAGTGACCTCTCTTTAAGTGCACATTAGTGGCCCTTTTAATTTTTTTAATTAACAGTATATTATTATTAATAGTATACTAAATATATAAATGCGCATGATATATACATGTAAGATGCTGTTGGATGAGCTCATCCCTAACCAGGTGTGATTTAAAACATTGTAATGAAATCTCAAATTTAAAAAGCACGACATGTTTTCAACAAGATTTCCTATATTAACATTATTGTTCATTTTATTAAAACACTACAAACTTCACTGTCATAATATTTAGACACAGCAGTCCCTTAACTGCTGGCGTTCATACAGACTTCAGACTCGTGAAATCTCAGCGTTTAGCTTAGTTTAGTTTAGGTTAGGTTAGTTTAGGTTAGTTAGTTAGCGGCGCGTCTGGGCAGCATCATGTGTGTGAGAGCGGCCCCAGACTCGAACAGCGGGTGTGGCTCTGTCTCACAAACACACACACACAGAGAGAGAGAGAGAGTCTTGTCTTTGAGCTCTGGTTCCGTCCTGTTTGTTTTCTTGAGAGTTTAGTCTGTGCCTCGCTGCCTTTCGCGGAGCCGCAGTGACAACGAAGGCCTGTGTTTGTTCCCAGATGTGTGAATGAAACGTTAGCGCACGTTTGCTCTCTAGTGGCGAAAGGAAATAAAGCAGGTTTCCTATCTGCGGTTTATCTTTTAGATGTTATATATTTACCGTGTGTGCTTAAGATCGATCATAATACACAGAGAAGTGTTTACCTTAATGTTCCAGATGACCTCGCAATATGTTAAAATATGAGCCAAATCATCATTCAGCTTAACAGCTACATATTTATGCAAGAACTTACTTGTTCTGACCTTACTAAACAATAGAAAAGTGTAAATGATCATACTTTTATAATATTGATTAAAAACTTGCTGACGAATGGGTGAAACCTAGGCGTTTTAAGACCTCTATAACGATTCCTGTTTTAAGATCTTTTGTTTATTTGTTTTTTCAATCTGGGAGAAATTAATAGTATACAAAACGTGCATCGTTCATCAAAGAGTCGTGAAAAAAGTTTCAAATTTATGTTTGTTTCCACAAAAATATGAAGCTGCTGTTTTCAACGTTAATAATAATAATAATAATCAGCATTGTCAGCATGTAATTATTTCTGAAGGATCACGTGACACTGAAGACTGTAATGATGTTGAAATAAAATTAATAAATTATATTTCAAAATATATTATTAAAACATTTTATTTTAAACTATCACAATATTTCAAAATATTACTGTTTTTTCAAAATATATTCAAATAGAAAACATTTTGTTTTAAACTATCACAATATTTCAAAATATTACTGTTTTTTTTCAAAATATATTCAAATAGAAAACATTTTATTTTAAACTATCACAATATTTCACAATATTACTGCTTTTTTTTTTTTTTTTCAAAATACATTCAAATAGAAAACATTTTATTTTAAACTATCACAATATTTCACAATATTACTGTTTTTTGTTTTTTTCAAAATACATTCAAATAGAAAACATTTTATTTTAAACTATCACAATATTTCAAAATATTACTGTTTTTTCAAAATACATTCAAATAGAAAACATTTTATTTTAACCTATCACAATATTTCACAACATTACTGCTTTCACAGTGAACGTAAGAAAAGCCTCCTGTTGTTGTTATCTCACACACAGTCATACAGTCACACACAAAGCTCGATCAGCTGAAAGCCACGGCGTGCAGATTGCAGGCCATCTGCTCACTATCCTCTGAATATCGGAAGTTGAGGCCTCATGCTTCAAGCGGCCGCTTAAAACGGGCAAAGCTGCCCGCGCGCCAAACCTTTATTTAACGCCACTTAGACCGAAGACGCCGCGCAATGCATTTCCATCGCTATCCCTATCGATTCAGAATAAACAGCATAAATCTGCACGCAAGCGGACCACGCAGACTATGGCAGCGCTGCGCTTCGCATCGAGCCCGCTCAGAGTGTCGGTGTTTGGAAACGGGCTTGTCTCTCTGTTTCACGGGCTTTTACAGTAAACGTGGACCGCCTCGAGAGAACTACCTTACAAATCAACTCGTCTGCTTGCTTTGTTTTGTCCAAATAAATTTCTGCACGGATGTTTCTCATTCATGGTGTAAATGTGGAAGAGGCTGGTGTTTGCAGGACTAGAACTAAATTGCTTTGGATTGCTTTTGGATGTTTTCTTTTGCTTTTAAGCCAAGCAGGTAATAATAATCATAATCCAATTTAGTTCACATATCAAATTTATTGTTGGCGATGCAGTAATAAGATCTGCTTACTGCGCTATCTTTTAAATCAATTCCTTGTTTGTTTCAACTCTATTAAAGTTTGGATACGTGGCGGTTTTAATATCAGTAGAGAAAGCTCGGGCTGATTGATGGTTTGTAATGAAACACTTCTGGTTTCTGGTTTAGACGGGGCAGAGGTCTCATTATGAAGTGTCAAATATCACACGTTTAATGGCATGACACTTTGGGCTGGTTAAATGTTGCGGCGGATTTAGTGACTAATAATAAATACAGCAGAACCCTGACCTTTCTGTGGTTTGGAAGTACTTTTCACATCTATTTTACCCTTTTAATAAAAAATAAAAAAATCACAATATTAAAAACTGTTTTAATTATTGTTAAACTGTCTTCAGTATTGTAATTTCACTTTACTGCACAATAAAGCATGTGAAGGTTAACGCTGCGGTTCGTAACTTTTGCCGGTCTAGAAATGAAAACCGCGTGCGTCTTGCGGAAGAACATTATAGCCGGAACTACTTCTCTCTGTTTGCGTCTATGGCGGAGCACGCAGGTACCGGGCTACTCCGCAGCGGGACCAGTCTAAATAGTCCGGATATAACGCTTATTATAACCGCTTTTATTAGTACCGTAGTGACTCAAAAACACGGTTTAGAAAATAGATTTTGGGTCTACTTGTTGTTATATCATTTTAAACACAAAACGAGATACGGACTACATCTTTGAGCGCCACAAGACTGCATATACAAATGAGCTCCGATTACAACAGTATGATTTAAAAATGGTTCATGAGCTTGATTAAAAATATAAAAACAGTACATTTCAAGGTTACTGCAAAACATCAATATATGAAAATGTCATTATAGCCTAGTCTTGACTTATTTAATTATAGCGTGTGGTAGTTGTTCACCAGGAATACCTAAAGATCCTTGTGTGTGTGTGTGTGTGTGTGTGTGTGTGTTTTACAGAAAGCAGCAGACACACAGGCCAGTCCTGATGGCAGGCGCTTGGGGGTCAGCCTGCACTGGACTCCGGCTCTAGCAGCCCACTGGGCCCTCACTTTAACTCTAAACATTTCACAGGTCAGTAATCGCACAGGTCTGTACTATAACACCATATACTTTCACACACTGCCTGGGGTGCATTTTTTTAAACAAAGAAATTAGGAATCAGGATCGTGTAATGTCTCGAATCGATTCTAGTTCTGTGAAGTGATTAAACGAGATTCATCAAATCCAAAATAAAAGTGTTTGTTTACGTAATACATGTATGTGTGCAGTGTTTATGTATTATGTATAAGTACACAAACATGCATGTAAATATATCAGAAAAAACATGTTGTTTTTATATTGAATATACTTATATATAAAATATATTAAGTGACATAAACAGTGTAAATACATGTAAGTACTTTAAATATATATACTGTATATATGTGTGTGTATATACAAACACACATAATGAATATACACAGAACACACACATACAGCATATTATGCAAACAATTTTTTTTTATTTTGGATGTCATTAATTGCGATTAATCCATTTGACAGCACTGATTAGTTATTCAAATTGTTGGTTTATCAATAGTCTTTATCAATACTCTCAAACATGATCTATTTTTTCCCTTTCGATTTTTGGTTGAAATATGCCCTGGACGTGTTTTCGACAGCTTTCGTGGAAATTCGTACAGATGTCAGATTCTTCATGCATAGCTCAGTAATATCTTCCATATGAACAGTTCTTTACTCCTGCTGCCGTTTTAAACGGCCAGGCCACCTTACTGACAGAAAGCAAACAGCCTCTAAAACCTTGACAAACGCGCGTTTCCCTGTCCCTGACCGTCTTCGATGTGCCTTCGCTTGCAGGACGAGTGCCCATGAGGTCGTTGACGCTGGTCCTGCTCGCCGTCCTGATCAGCGTCCAGGCTGCACTCATCATGGGAGGCCACACCCAGGCGCAGGGGCCAGCCAATCAGCATGCAGCAGCGCATCACTCACCCAAGCAGGACTCGCACCACGACGCACCCGATCCCGACGTGGACCCCAAACTCTTCAACAAGCGCGCGTTCGCCACCGCGCGTGCTGTTCAGCGACGTGGTCCCCGCGGAAAACGACACGGAGCCCCAGGCGCCGCGGGTCCGGCGGAAGGCCAACGACTTCTTACACCGCGCGAGTACTCTGTATGCGACAGCGAAGAGCACTGGGTCGGCAACCTGACCCGAGCCACAGACTTAGCGGGCAACGACGCCACGGTGCTGCCGCACGTTCGCATCAACAACGTGGTGAAGAAGCAGATGTTCTACGAGACCACGTGGCCGCGTGTCGAAGCCCGTCGGGGCCCCAAGCCGGGCAGGAGCCAGTGGCGCTAAAGCGGGAACCTCTAGCTGTCGTGGGATCGACAACAAGCATTGGAACTCTTACTGCACCAACGTGCACACCCACGCACGGGCGCTAACGCCCTACAAAACCAGATCGCCTGGAGGTTCATCCGACCAACGCCGCTTGTGTGTGCGCCTCAGCCGCAACTCATGGAGGCACTGACTGATATATTGTTTCGCCAATCCACTGCAGCCTCCTGTCGTAAGCCCTCCCACCCGTCAGTAATAACAGCAGCCGCACTGCCAACGTCGGTGATCTGAGACTCCGCCCCCTTTTCTGATCTCTCTATGACATCGCAACCCAGTCCCCTCCTACCCTACCTCACTCTGTAAATTATTGGTCGTTTAAGTTATGAGGACTGCATGACATATTTATATAGTTTATATGGTCAGAATATAAATATAAATATGAATATATATATATATATATATATATGTGTGTGTATATATATATGTGTATATACAGTATACATAAAGCAAGCTTTGTTGTGTTGTTGATGCTCTTATTTATTAAACACCTCACTTCAGTATGTCAATGCAAGACTGCTTCTGTCGTAATCTTATTCAATCCCACTCACAGTTTAGCGTGAAGAGTTAATCTCGTGGGGGAAAACCTAACTATTTTACAAGGATGTCGATTTTGTATTTATTTGTACGAAAAAAAGCAAGCATGAAGGTCCACCTCTATACATGACCATCAGTGGGGCATAAGCAGATCGTGATTTAAGATTTAGAAATGAGATTGTCGCTCATAAGAATTGCAGGTTAGACAGTAATTCGCCAACGCCGTAAAAATAGTTACTTAATTTCCATAAGGCCTGCACACAGAGCTGCACTTAACCTTTCGTGGATAACATAGTCCGTGTGACTATTTTCAGTGGATCAATCATAAAGTCATGTCGCTAATACTTTTTGTGGGCAAATAACATAAAAACAATGCCTCCATTCGACAATTTCTAATTTCCGGTTTCGGTCATCGATGCACGTTCACGAGTGTCAGAATGCTGTGGCACGTACTTTTTGTGAAAACTAGCCGAATAAAACAGTTCTTTTTCTTGTCTTTTCACACAAAAAGTATTCTGGTGGCTTCATGAAATCAAGGTTGAACCGCTGATGGCACACTTGACCATTTTAACAAAGCTCTCGGAGTTCATTAAACATATCATAATTTGTGTTCTGAAGATGAAGGAAGATCTTACAGGTTTCAGGTCTACAGGAGTCATTACTGACTGCCTTTTTGGGTGAACCACCTTTTAAGAAACATATTTTCTGAGATTGTTACAGTAGTGCGCTGTTCATTTTCAGCTTTTAAAAATTTTCCAAAAACTTTTAGAAAATCTTTGTTTTAAGATCAAAGTTTAAAACGAACCCCCAGTGCCATGCAAGTAAGAGTCAATGCTTTATTTAATGCAAATGACATCCATTGCTAGCAGCATTCTCTACCGTTTAAGCTGCAGGAACGCTATCAGAAATTGTACTTGGGTTCAAATCACGTAGACTTTCGCTTTGTTTCCAAACAGGAATTTATACTTCAAAGGACCCTTTGGAATGAAGGATTTCGAAGGGTACAACTGATATACATTTCGCTCAAATAATTGTTTGAACAGGTTTAACTGTGCTGTGTATATAATGCTCAGCGAGATTTAATAAATGTTCCAAGGAACAGTGTTTTTTTCTGCCCCATACATCTTCGGCTCCATCAAAGACGGGAAACCCTTCAAAGGAATTAGGGCTTCAGAATGGAAAGCACTGCAAGGTTTTTTCAGGCAGGTCCAGCAAATGTTCAAATGGCTCTTTTAACTGAAATCCAATCTGTCACACTGAGTTTTATGATTTCATCCACATAATTATTACATATTATCCTCCAATGAAAAAAAAGAAGTAGTATTACATTAAAATGTTACGTTAAAAGAACAACAACTGTAAACTTGCAGATAATATAAGTCCAACAAGATGCGATTTCATCACTGTTTCTTAACACACTTTTTGAAAAACAAAATTGCACTTTGCTTTTTTAATAATATGTATTAAAAATCATTTGTTGTGCTTTAAAGAAGTAAACTTATTAACTAATAGTTAATATTACACATTAAATATTAACATTAATGTCACGAAATGCACAAAATGACAATTCTATCATTACAAATATGTGATTGCAAATCATTTTAAATACATGACACACGTTTTACTAGAAATTACTATCATAAATGTCTGTTGGTTCACCATATTTCAAAGACAACAACATTAAGATAATACATATAAAGTTGGATTCAGGCATATTGAATTGGTCCAGAAATATGAATAAATAAACAGGAATTAAATATTACAAATGATCTTCTCTTCTACACCTTCTACATCCAACTGACCCGGGTGTCAGTGTTTGTTAGCTTTAGCGATTAGCCTTCTGCGCCAATAGCAGAATCCAGGTCACATACTTCCAGAAGTGTTTCAAACATTTAAGATGAACGAGAACACCGACAGTCTAGTCTTCCAAGTACAGCAAAACCTAAGGCAACTTTAAACAAGCTAAAATGCTAACACTTCCATTTGAGCAGTACTGGAATATAAAATACATGTATAATTTGAAAACTGTTGCAGACGCCATGTAAATAACAGTACCGGCTTTTGTTAAAGTCCTTTTTTAAGCCTCTTAAGCCTTTATTTAATTTATGTCTTTACACTGTTTAGTGCATTATAAATTCTGTAATAATAATAATAATAAATATTTCATCCATATGTTATGCTATGTCCTTGGTTGAGGACTGTTTCTTAAAAAAAACACATTTATGTTTTTGTTTTATAACAAAATTATTCGATTATACCGTTTTTCATAGAATACTGAAATATAACTTCTTGAAAGTGCATACAAAAATATAATGTCTCCTAAATGCGTAGTAATTCACTAAAATATAATGTCTTCATATAAGATGTTAAAGCTGACCTAGCAAGACAAACACGCCTCATATATTGCATTTGTGATCCAATGTCAAATTAAAAAGCGTTGCTGTTTATAGTGCATAGCAGCAACAGTTTTCTTCAGAAGTGCGAACGTGAATCATAAGTTCATCCACTGACGTCGAGTTGGCGCTCAAAATAAAGCGCCTCGCTGTCTGTTTCGATGAATATATTGTCTGGAACAAGCTACTGAGGGACTAGCTGGGATCCCTCGAGTTCTTTCCTTTCCAGTCCATGTTGGATCATAACAAGGGCTCAAGTAAATGAGACTCGTAGCGCAATCGGCCGTGCAAGGTGACCTGGATCGCCAGCTAGACTCGCCTTTCGCCTCCAGAAGATATACAATGGCAAAGACAAATCATCTCCAGCCGTGGAAGGAGATGGTGTGTAAATCAAAGCAGCTGTGAGCACGAGGCACGGGATCTGGAATCTCGCACAGGCATCGTGAATTAATGAAGGTCCTGGCGCTGGATCTCGAGAGAGTGTGTCCTGACTGAACCTCTGTCCGTGCAAGAAGATGTTTATGTGTTCTGGTTACAGAGTTCAGAGAGACACAGAGGACCACGGAGAGAATGAGTGTGTGTGGGGCAGGTGATGAGAAACCATGAACTCACCCACACTGTGGGACGGTGCAGTGGAGAACTAGGATACATGTCTAGATTATAATTAAAGCAGTGCCAAAAGGTTTATGTAAAGCAGTGCTTCTTTTCGGAGGCAGCACAAAAAAAAAAAAATCATCCAAAAAATTATTTTGCCAGTCATGCTTATTTAGTGTTACAGTGTGTGTGTGTGTGTGTGTGTGTGTATATATATATATATATATATGTATGTGTGTATATATATATATGTGTGTGTGTGTGTGTGTGTGTGTGTATATATATTCATATGTACCATCCATATATATTTTTTATTTTATATTGTGTGTGTAAAATATTATTCCAATCTGTTTTCTATTGTGAATATTTAGTATTCTCTGTGAAATGTAATTTAATTGTCAGCATCAGTAGTCTTCACATGATCTTTCAGAAATCAATCTAATATGCTGATTTGCTGCAACAAAATGAACATAATTGCTGTCAAAAAATGTATTTTTGCAGAAACCGTGAAACTTTTTTCAGCATTTATTCAAAATAGAAACCACGTGTAACATAATAAATGTCAAATTTAATCAATTTAATGCGCCCTTGAATAAAAGTAACAAATTATTATCTAAAACACAACATCCCTTCTGAATCCAAACGTACAATAGTAATTACTGTCAACTACTGTATATATAAAATAATTATAACAAGATGCATGTAAAGACATTAATGAACAAAAATACTGTACTGTGTATATTACATTATACATGTTTTCACAAAACATAAGAGCCAGATATATGTGAATATAACTGACGACCTCTCACAATAAGATCTATTCTTTTACATTAGTATACTCATTAACATTTTATTTTACAGTTGCACCTATTAGTTTCTTATTAACATGCATATTACTAGAATATTATAATTAAGTGCATATTAATGTCTTATTCTACACAGCATTATTCCACACCCCTAAACGCCACGCTATTAATATGCAGCAATTAATAATTTATTAAAGAAAAATCATGGCTAATAGTCAACAAGTGTTACCTGTTCTGAAGTGTTACCTTAAATACGCTGCTATGTTATATATGAGCTCTGATAAACGCACAAAAAAAGAAGATATTTCAAAGAATGTTGGGAAGTTAAACTAGACGCCAATGACTTCCATGGTATGAAAAAAATGCTATGGAAGTCAGTGGTTGCTTTAAAAATGTTTTGCTCAACAAAATATCCACTTTTGTGAAGAAAAACAGGCTTGGAATACCTTGAGGGTGCGTGTCTCATGCAGTCACCAATAATAGCATCTTAATGTGGCATGCATTATGAAAATGACTACAGAGTAAGTATTACTTCAGCATATGTACTGTAAAGTTTCTGAAGTCGAGGGCATGCACACAAGTCCTAAACAAAAGCGCCTTCGACGGTTTATTTTCAGTGTCGGTGTCGCTATGACTGGATTAAAGCCCTTTAAACGCGCTGAAGCGCACCTCAGATGTAACGGTAACCTGCCGTGCGAGCTCAGAGTCCTGTCAGAGTTTCACACACAACAATAGAGCAGTATTAGATGACATAAAGACGACGAAGACACATGTGCCGCTCACTACCTTTCTCCTGTCAGTGTAGAGAAGCTAGGACTGCGTCGAGCCGAGGCTTGTGCTCGTCTGAGGAGACGCCGCCTCACGCGCCTCACGCACGACGTGTCCTGTATAAACGGCTTCATATCGTGCTTAGTTCGTAACTCTAAATGGCTTTTCATCGAAATGCCATTCTCCTGAACGGCAGCAGAAACAGTTAAAACAGTATTATTCAAATATTATTATTAGGAAAGCAAACTGTTGAGTTTGAAGGCTGTGGTTTTGCTGTAAATGGAGTAAGTCCGCCATCTTGTGGTCAAACGTGTCCACGCTGCTCTGAATGAAAGGTGCGTCTCGCAGCGTGTTTACGATTTAAAAGGTATGGATTTTTGCAAAAAGCACTTTTCCACAAGTTAAGTTTCTGTAGAGAAAACTATAACATAAAATAAAATAAATCAGGCAGCATAACGCTTTAAGGCCAGAAAATCACATTAACCGGTTGTACAAAGCTATATAACACATCTCTCTTTCTAACAAAAATAAATCCTAATTAAACCTATTCAAGTGTGTTTTTGTATATCTACTGTAAAATTAACTTATCCCATTATATTGAGAGTGCTTAACTATAACACTGTCGCAAATTAATATGAGAAACGGTTTTGTGTTTCAGGTTTACGATCATGTTCCAGTCTTTCACATGTAAATATTTCTGTATTAGTGGGGGTGAGTTCTCCTTGTTAAAGTCAGTCACGGCTTTCTTGAAATCCTGTATTTGTTGTTCTGAGCCTAAATATAAAGGTCCTCACTTTCAAGCATGCCAGCCTTCGCATGAGAGTTTACTGGTAACACAAGACAGATAAGGTTACTGATTTGTTGCAGAAATGTTTAATTAAGTTTAGCTTCCAAGTTACCAAAATGTTAGGAATTAGAACCTGCTGCTGTGATAAATTAGGTTTGAAAGTAACACTGAAGAGAGCAGCAGCAGACAGTCATTGGACCCGAGTGCCACCCATGAGAAATGTCCTCTATAAACAGGATTGCACAAAATAACACACACAGACACACACACACACACACACATAGACAGACACACACACACACAAACAGACACACAAACACACACAGACAAACAGACACACACACACACACACACACAGACAGACACACACACACACAGACACACACAGACACACACACAGACTCATGGCAGCACATCATTACGTGATTATCTTATTTCCAGTCTCTAGGGGTTAACAGCACATCTGCTCATATCGTTCTGTCGCTCCAGAAAAGGCAAGAGCCCACTTATAGAGACATGAAAACACTCTTCTTCAGAGTGAGAGCACATATATATATATATTAGTATTCTGGCCTTCAGTTCACTTCAGTTGGTGCACAGAGATGATGTAACCGGTCAGCGTACCTCCGCCTCCCATTTCTTCCCATGACCCCCATTTACACTCATTCTAATGTATTCTAGGCTCTTCTGTTACAGAAATAAAGGCAGAGCTCTTAATGGATAATTGTCTGTTCTTCTGTGAATCTCAAAGGACGAGCTTAACTATTGCCCTCGGTCTTCCTCTTCTCCTCTCTCTCTCCTGCGTTGCCAGGATATGGCTTTCCTGTTGCCAGGATACGGGCCCCATCATACTCTGGGATGAGTTTTTTCTCAAAGGAAGTAAGTCGACTCTCTGTGCGACCTACAGAGCACCCCCAATGAGCGGACAGTGTTTTCTTGTGTTTTTAAATGATGTTTGTATTTTTAGCCGATGCCACATTAACCTCTGGATTATCAGAATGGGGTCTGTGGAAGATATATGTGACCCTGGACCACAAAATCAGTCACAATGGCTGTTTCTTAGTGTAAAGGGTTTTTTTAATAATCCGAATAAACTTTTTCCATTATAAAGAACCTCTGTATGTTGAAAAGGATGTTGAAGGTTCGGTGGAAACTTCATGGCTTTATTATTAAGAGTATTTCAACAACAAAGGGCTTAATAAAGTCATTATTTCATCAAAAACGTACGCCTTGTGTATACTGTACTTTGGTTTCAAATCAGGCGCAAACAATTGTTTTTATGGGTAATGAAATGTTCATTTGGTGTGAGTCCCCAACAACAGGTTGACATGCATGAACGTCTTAGAATAAGCATTAATTTTTTACCTTTCTTGCTCAATGGACGACTGAGCAAAGCAAACAGTTCACTCACACCTGCTGATAAAAAAAGAAAAGGAAGGCATCACTGTTGTGTGATAGTAACTTATTCATAGGACTCAGTTTGTCTCCCCCTACTGATTATACAACATATCACCAAGAAAGAGTCACCTGAGGGTCACCACTATGAATAGGTCTCTACTTTTTACAGTAAACAATGTGGTGAGATGTGGTGATTTGTAAAAAAAAAAATTTCGTGATCCGTTTAACTATTCAGAAATAATATATTATCTGAAAATACTCATACAGTTAGGAGTTGATTCGTGTAATTATTGTAAAAGCAAAACAACTACATTTTCTTTACGAGCACTCGGTTACGAATTACGTGAATCACGTCAACGATTTGCCCTAATTTCAAACGGTCGTCGAGTAGTTTGCGTGACAGAACGTTACTGTTACCTCTTCGTGTATACCAATATACTGTTGGTTATTTAACATTTTGTATGAAGTATATTTGTTGTATAAAATAATGAAATAACAAATGTTTTCATACTCACCTCACACACTGTCGCCGCTGTCGGGTGTTGCAGGCTGAAACAAAGCCACGCCCTTCTTCGATGTGATTGGCCGTCTGAATCCTTGTGGCGTGACGAGCGCTGTCCATGGGTTTTCTGCTTGTTTGTTTTGTTAGTTTGTCTTGTTTTTTTTTTTTATCACCCTGACAGCAAACACAGCAGAAAATAAATGTTATATATTATATATTTGTTGACTCTAAGTTGGTGAAATTGGTCACTTCCGTCTTTTCTGGTGCTCACCCTTCAATATATTTGTCTGCATTTGTTTGTCTGTCTCTACAAACAGTGAAATAAAGTCGTAACTTGGTTACTTCAAAAACACGTTGTTTAAATATAACGTGAGCCATTTTATTATTCAAGACGTGGAGGCAGAAAATGTATATTTCACAGCACTTCATATAGCCTAGTTAATCAATTCTGAAGAGTGTCTTTTTGTCCCCAAAATATATAGTAGTATATCAGAAAATGCCATTTTCACTTCAGTAATGCTGCTATTTTCAACGAGTGAAGATAGAATCCATGCTAAATAGCATCTATGCTAAGAAAATATGCTATTTTCACTTAGTGCAAATAGCTCTGCCTAAACTAAATGACAAGTCATTTATGAAATGATATATATTTTCGCTGCGTGCAGTCCTGACTGGTGCTACGTCATAATATCTACGCTGCTTTAAACTGAGACATGCGAGCTCTGAAAGGTCAATTACAGCTGCTCCGTGATTGGATTAGGAACTGCCCGGCCTGCCCGGGTAATGAAGGTAAATTAACCAAGACACTGTGCAGGGCCCCTGGCCGCTTTGATCAAAAATAGCACGGACGCGTGTCTCGGGAGGGTCACGTACCAACACTAATCCAATGAGAAATATAATCTAATGAACTCTGAAGTATCCTCCATTAATCTGTAACTGAAACAGTAAACACGATTTCACCCACCTTCTCTGTCAAGGCAAAAAAATCCAGATGGCCAATTTGAAAAAAAAATCAAATGAATACATCTCATTCGGCATTACACGATTATATGATGAATGCATGAACCTTTATACCAGTGCGATTCACAAAAGGTTTAATGGAGTTACTGGTGGCCAGTGCATTTATTCTCTTTGTGCTGTGAACAGGAATCTAAGACCGAAGCGATGCTGATAATGTTTGGTAATGCTGGCAGGCTTTTCGTCCTCTTCACTAAAAGTGCCGCCCATGTTGCCATTTTGACCGCTTAAACTATTGATCGCCCTGCGTGCTCCGGTTTCCAGAACAATTACTGGTGAAATCGTGACCTAATCTTATTATGTGTGATATAAAATTTTGCCATAACATTTTCTGCTGACTATGGCATCAGTGTTAGTTACTGGTGAGAAGGGCTATGAGAAAACACCTATTGCTACAGCTGACAGGAAGTGACTTGAATTTAAGAAATGCTTTGTACAATAGCTCTGAAGTCTTGTACATAAAATGACATGCATGTAAGTTAGTATATATATATTATATCTTATGTGAACCTTGTTTATATTACAACACTGCATACAAAATAATTCTGGTACAAAATAATTCCTGTTACACTTGAATGTTTATAGTATATATTTTTTTCTTCTATATTTTTATATTTGCTGTATTGTACATTTTATTTTATTTTATTTTTTTTTGTATGTTGTATATAATTTTTATATCTGTCTTGTCTTGTTATCGTGGTTGCACTGTAGAGTTTTTGTCACTAAAACAAATTTCTGTGATGTGCAAACATACTACAGGTAATAAAGTGATTCTGATTCTGATTCTGATTATATATATATATATATATATATATATATATATATATATATATATATATATATATATATATATATATATGAATATATATGAATATGTAGAAATACTGTAAAGTACGGTTAGGAAAAGAAGATGGATACTTAAGGATACTTAAAAAGTAATCTGAACAACAAGTACCTGCAGAATATGTTTATAAAGAAGAAATATCTGTTTCACGCTGCGATGTTTCATATGTAATGCCCTCTTAAGAATGATTTTAAGACTGGGAGTGTCTGTGAAACGCTTCGAACGTTTATGTGCTTGTGTTCGATGTTTTCCACCGCACACAAAGGCTTTTAAACGCCCGCCTCTGCAGCCACTGCGCGCCGCGTCGGCCGTCCGAGCCCCCGCGGTCCTCCTCACACATTATTCAGAGGGGGCGGGGGCCTGAGCGACGCGCGGTGCCGCTCTGCGCCGCGTCGGCCGTCTCGAGCCCCGCAGTCCCCTCACACATTACTCCGCGGGGCGCGGCCTCGAGCGACGCGCCGCCGCCGCCGCTGGTAGCGCAGATGCTGACAGAGCTCGTGCGGCGCGGCAGCATCTCCGCCTTTCACGCCGCGAGCCGGACCGATCAGAGAAGAAGACCTCGTCAGATCGGGCCACGTACGCCGCAGGGAAGGTCGAAGGCGGGCTAAGTGCGTGAAATATCTCCTCTTCATGTTCAACTTATATTCTGGTAAGCAGCGCGTCCCTGTGTCGCGGTGTTTTTAGTATGTTACGCGCGAGTTTTGCGTGCACTTATGTGTTTGCGTGCGTGTTTTACGCGCTTCACGCAGGCATTCAAAGGCTGCATCTTCAGGCTGAGATCCCTGCCACAAAATGACTCAAATCTCAGATTTTCCACTGTGGGCAAATCCGCCTCTTTTTCCTCCAGCGTGTGTGTTGCATTTGTGGGGAGTGCAGCAGCTGGACACTGCTCTCGAAGTTTGATTCACCTCGACCTCTTTCTTCACTGAGAGGCTTCTGTTCAGACCTGTTCAGCCCTCGTGGTTTGCTGGCAGATGGAGCGCCAGAGTTCGTTTATTAAGAATCAAGTATTGAATGAGTCAATCAAATGACTCGTGATTGTCCGGTTTTTATGCTCATCATTCATAGTCCATTAATTCACTCATTCGTGAATGTCTCAGGATCGTTTCACATAGAACCGATCAAGCCGTAAATGCTGGATTCGGGACATAATGATTTTGACTCTGAAATTATATTGTTATCTGTGAGAAGGAATCCAGAGAGACTGAATAAACACACTTTAATGAA